>NC_064616.1:450992207-451201128 GCF_023898315.1 Schistocerca nitens
TTCCAGTAATATTGTATCCATAATTTGTATTATTTCGCATGTTGGATAGTGGGTTCAGAGCAAGGCAGAACCAGAAAGGACTTAATGAGTCTCCTTGGTATATTCCACACTTAATCTGTATTGGCTGTGATGTGATATTATTTGAATTTGTTTGGATATTAAGTGTGGTTTTCCAATTTTTCATTATTATGTTTAGGAACTGTATTAATTTAGGATCTACTTTATATATTTTCAATATTTGTAGTAACCATGAGTGTGGTACACTATCAAAAGCTTTTCGGTAATCAATGTATGCGTAGTGTAGCGACATTTGTTTAGTTTTAGCTTGATATGTCACCTCTGCATCTATTATCAGTTGCTCTTTACATCCTCGTGCTCCTTTGCAACAGCCTTTTTGTTCTTCATTTATAATTTTGTTCTGTGTTGTATGTGTCATTAATTTCTGTGTAATGACTGAAGTTAATATTTTGTATAATGTTGGTAGGCATGTTATGGGGCGATATTTTGCTGGGTTTGCTGTGTCTGCTTGATCTTTAGGTTTCAGATAAGTTATTCCATGTGTAAGTGTATCAGGGAATGTGTGTGGGTCTGCAATGTAACTGTTAAATAATTTAGTTAGATGTGAATGTGTTGAGGCGAACTTCTTTAGGCAGAAATTTGCTATTTTATCTTTTCCAGGGGCTTTCCAATTGTGCGTAGAATTAATTGCTCGAGTGACTTCATGTTGCAAAATTATCACTTCAGGCATTTGTCGTATCATCTTGTATGTGTCTGTTTCTGCTTGTATCCACCGTGCATGCCTGTTATGTTGCATCGGGTTTGACCATATGTGGCTCCAGAAGTGTTCCATGTCTGTTATGTTTGGTGGATTGTCTATTATAATGTGTGTGTTATCTATTGTCTGGTAAAATTTCTTTTGGTTTGTGTTGAATGTTTGGTATTGTTTCCTTCTATTTTCACTTTTTTTGTATGTTCTAAGTCGTTTGGCCAATGCTTGTAATTTCTGCTTCTTTTCTTGTAATTGCTCTATCGCTTCTTGTTGTGAGATTTTACCTAACATTTTTCGTTTTTTGTCTGATATTTCATTTCTTATAAATTGTGTTAGCTGTCCGGTGTCTTTTCTCAGTTTTTCTATTCTGATCTGTAGCCTGTGTTGCCATGCTGGTTTTGTGGGTTTCTTCTGTGTGTTGGTTTGTTTTGATCTCTGCTTAGTGTGTATATTTATTGTCGTGAGTGCTCCTATATAAGCCAGTAGCTGTAACTCTTCCATAGTTGTATTTTCATTTATTATGTTATGTATGATTGTGTTGATAGTATTTATTGTTGTTTCAACTTGTGGGGTGTTTGGTGGTCTATGCAAGAATGGTCTAATGTCTGTATTTGTGTCTTTGTATTCTATATATGGCAGCTGACATTTTTCTTCTATATCTAACATGTGTGTCACTTCGTGTTCTATTTGTGCTTGTTCTAGTGGCTGTCTTAAGATTTCGTTTTCCTCTGATTGTTTAATTGATGCGTGTTGTTCTTTGTTTGTTTGCTCTGGGATGTTTGAGTCCATTACTGTATTTTCTTCTTCTTCTGATTGCACATTATTTTGTTCTAGTATTTGTTGTACTTGTTGTTTGATGTTTTCTAATTCTGACTGGGGTATCCTGTTATTTTTGATTATTACACGGATCTGATCAGCTAGTCGTTGTTCCGTTAAAAATTTTAATTCTGGGTATCTGGTAATAAATGTTGTGTATACTTCTGATCTGTATCCAGTTGTGTTGGTTCCTAAGTTTGTTGCTTGGTAATAACAGAACATGAGGTGTCGGTTAACTTCATCTGACCATCTCATCCTCTGTCTTTGTTTTCCTTCTAGAGTGGTTGCAGGAAGCATATCCTGCAAAACACCTCTCTTTGGATTGAAACCATTTTCCGTGTGGCTAGCAGTGTCGTTACCATTGTGGACGGGCATAGGGTTCAAGCGTCGTCCCCGACCATGACAGCGCTTGTCCGAGGCTTCATTAGTTCTGTCCTGAACCAACTAATCACACTAAAAGGGGGGTTAGCCCTATTAGTGGTTGGTTCTTTTCGTCGCCTTTTACGACTGGCAGAACATACCGGAGGCCTATTCTTTTCTTTATTATTATTATTATTATTATTATTATTATGAAACAGTTAAATTAAAATTATTCACTTAGTATTAACTGACTGCATGAACAGAAGGATGGAGATGAACTGCTAGTAAATTCAGTAAAACAGCTGTATCCTGGTCACAATGTTATTTCACCATGCTCAGTGTGAAATGTTCTACTCAGTAATACTCTATAAGTGAGATAGAACAACACGCACACAGCAAACTAAATTTTTTGAACAAAGCATTAAATAGAATGAATAAATTATTATAATTATAATATAATTTAATAATTATCGGGCGGCCTTTGGGTATTACGTATGCTGACTATTGTCGGTGCCATTCTGACCGCAGCCTAAGGTGTACGCCTCTGCATCAGTATCCCAAGCGAACATGTTTGGAACTGTAGTCTAATTCACGTCACCCGATTATACGATTCGCACAGGATATTCTTGGAGAGGGGTGGGGAGGGGAGGGGAGGGGAGGGGACTAGTCTGGGAAGGAAAGGTAATTGTTCAATCATATTAAAATTTTTAGAAAGTCAAGGTTCCCCTAAACTATTTAATTTTTTCTCTGTGTGTATCTATTTCGGTGTTATACACTGAAGAGCCAAAGAAACTGGTACACCTGCCTAATATCGTGTAGGGCCACCGCGAGCACACAAAAGTGCCGCAGCTCGACGAGAAGTAGGATCAACTAATCTCTGAAGTAGTGCCCGAGGGAACTGACGGCATGAAACCTGCAGATATGCACAGTAACGTTCATGTCTGGGGATTTGGTGGCCAGAGGAAGTGTTTAAACTCAGAAGAGTGCTCCTGGGGCCACTATATAGCAATTCTGGCAGTGTGGAGTGTCGCATTGTCCTGCTGAAACTGCCCAAGTCCGTTGGAATGGACACTAATGGATACAGGTGAACAGACAGGATGCCTACGAACGTGTCACTTGTCAGAGTCGTATCTAGACGTATCAGGGGTCCCATATCACTGCAACTGCACATGTCCCTCACCATTAAAGAGGCTCCACCAGCCTGCACATTCCCCTGATAATATGTATGGTCCATGGATTCATGAGGTTGTCTCCATAGCGTACACGGCCATCCGCTCCATGCAATTCCAAATGAGACTCGTCTGACCGGGCAACATTTTTCCAGTCATCAATAGTCCTATGTCGGTGATGACCGGCCCAGGCGAGGCGTAAAGCTTTGCGTCGTTCAGTCATTTCACGGTACACAAGTGGGCCTTTGGCAGCGAAAGCCCACATCGAAGATATTTCGTTGAATGATACGCACGCTGACACTTGTTGATGGCCCAGGTTTGAAATCTGCAGCAATTTGCGGAAGGGTTGCACGTCCGTCGAGTTGAACGATTCTGTTCAGTCGTCGTTAGTCCCATTCTTGCAGCATCTTTTTCCGGCCCCAGCGATGTAGGAGAATTGATGTTTTATCGGATTCGTGATATACACGGTACACTCGTGAATTGGTCGTACGGAAAAATCCCCACTTCATCGCTACCTCGTAGATGCTGTATCTATCGCTAGTGCGCCAACTATAGCACCACGTTCAAACTCACTTAAATCTTGATAACCTGCCATTGTAGCAGCAGTAACCGATCTAACAATTGCACCAGACACTTTCTGTCTCATATAGTCGTCGCTGAACGCAGCGCCGTACTCTGCCTGTTTACATATCTCTGTATTTGAATACGCATGCCTGTACCAGTTTCTTTGGCGCTTCAGTGTATTATTACTGTACTGAATGATGAGCTCAACTATTCGTTTTATGTTAGGACACTTACCTGCACAAGCATTTATTATCCATAGAAATTCTTCCAATCCACCTGTGGCATGAATCAGCAAAACAGTGTTTAATAGTATTAGTTCGAAACAGTATTGGTTGCAATTTTAGTTTTTTTATTTATCAACTACGCGTTTCACCTTGTTTAGGCATCTTCAGGCTGATCTCAATTTGGTATTTCTTACGGAAATTTAGACAGTGTAGCTAAAGGGCATCGTCGAGTACATCGTCTTCGTTAACCTCAGTAAATAGTTTCTAGAGGGACGTGAGTGACTGCAAGACCTGCATAACGCGTACACGTTCACAGGAGCAAAAAAACTGAGGTTAACGAAGGCTATGTTGGCTTGACGTACTTGACGATGCCCTTTAGCTGCACTGTCTAAAGGATCGTCCAAAGAAACGCCAAATTAAGGTCAGCCTGAAGATGCCTGAATAAGGTGAAACGCGCAGTTGATAAAAAGAAAAACTAAAATTGCAACCAAGACTGTTTCCAACTAATTCTACTTATTGTTTAAATTTTCTTTGATACAGCATTTTGCACGTGGGGAACGTAGTTACTTTTGCAGCTATTGCTCTGCAGTGGTCGTTACCATTAAGAGGCGGATGGATCTACGAACATACTTAGTTGGGTGTGACATGTGGGCCAAGGATTTCATCAGTTTTAGCAAGGACGGTCTACACTGAAAATAAAGAGCCACTTGTTTCGGGTTTTTGTTAGACACGCCGTAGTTTTTGAATAAATCAAAGTTGATAATTGAAAAGCGTATTTTCAATGACGTCGAAAAATCATCTAAAAGCAAACATTTTTATCAATATATCGCAGTGTCCAAAGTTAATAATGTTCTACTTATTAACGTTTTTGTGCTGTAGCTTTGGTACCTGTCAATCTACGCATCTAGCAGGGCGAGGTCGGCAGTGGAGTGGTCGAGGCGTCACACTACCAAACCGCTGGTCTACGTTCGATTATTGATCGTGGGATTTCTTTCATTTGATATTTTTTTCGGTGCATCTGATAATCGCTTTGTCAACTATGTGACGTTTACTTTCTCCGTCAGGTGTAGAATTTCATCGCAGGACAAAATCATGAGGCATCACAGTAGAGAATTACTAGATAGGGCGGATGCTATTAAAATTCATGCGTTCGTCCATAACCAGTTGTCCACCCCTGTCTTTCAAGATATGATGTTGTATGCTTCGTACTGCACGTACCCAAATTATTGTGTGTAAGATCCGTATTTATCAACGTGAATCAGATGTCTTCCACGAACACTGTCCCAGAAAACAAGTCAATGCGGCGAGATTTCGTTCATATTTTGCACATGGTGCGAAAAATACTGATGTTTTGCCTATTTCTATGATTGCGAAAACACGAATAGACTATCTCTCTGAATTACGCAATAATATGATTTAGGTGTATTTTTCTCCTGTGTATCACAATGGGCCGGCTGCTGTGGCCGAGCGGTTCTAGGCGCTTCAGTCCGGAACCGCGCTGCTGCTACGGTCGCAAGTTCCAATCGTGTCTCGGGCATAGATGCATGTGATGTGCTTAGGTTAGTTAAGTTTAAGCACTGTAGTTCTACGTTTAGGGGACTGATGCCCTCAGACGTTAAGTTTCATAGTGCTTGGAGCCATTTGAACCATTTATGACGATGGATATAACAGTTAATATATTATACACAGGGTGTCTGTCGTAAGAGTTGGTTCAAATGGCTATGAGCACTATGAGACTTCACTTCTGAGGTCATCAGTCCCCTAGAACTTAGAACTACTTAGACCTAACTAACCTAAGGACATCACACACATTCGTGCCCAAGGCAGGATTCGAACCTGCGACCGTAGCGGTCGCGCGGTTCCAGACTGAAGTGCCTAGAACCGCTCGGCCACTGCGGCCGTCTGTCTTAAGAGTCGTCAGGCATATTTCTCTGGTGTTTCGGCAGATATCTGCATTTCTGTTGATTCTACGTGTAACTGAAGTCCACCCAAACAAATACTGCTTACCACCTCTTTCATGCGACGTCGAATGTGGACGGAAAGCGTCGGTTTGATTCCCGTTAAACGAAAAAGACTTTGAAACCGGAATTTTATGTGCCCATTCGATAGAGTGGTCCTAGATTACTCTATTGGGATTAACGTGTTATCGATATGTGATATGTATGAACAGGGAAAGTAAAACACGAAGAGTAATCAGTATTCCAGAGGCGTCGGCACTGCCCTGGCCTGTGCTGCTCAGTCGCTGCGGGAGTAATAATCATTTTTCTTGTTTTACTGTCCATGGTTTTACATGTCGATAGCACGAATATAGTACTAGTCTAATTTTGGACTATTCTATCTAACTGCAATCAGTTTTTTTGATTAAATATGGCTGATGGTGGATTTAATTAAAATAATCTTGTTTGTAACGGAAAACAAACTGACGCTTTCCGTCAACGCCGCACGTCGCATGAGAAATGATGAGCAGTATCTCTTTGGGTTGGCTCTAGTTACACACCGAAAAAATGAAATTGCAAGTATCTACCGAAACACCACATAAAAACGCCTGACTGCTGTTAGGAGGCACACATTGTATACTTATGATTATAATCACACCTACCAATGTTTTACTTAAGAAAAACAAGCAAAGAAAATTATTCCAATCATCAGAATGCTGTCAGATACACCGAAAACAGTATCGAATGAAAAAGCCGTGACCAAGAATCGAAGTGCAAGTCACACCATCCGCTTTTGAGAGCTCAGGAGGCTATGATTTTAATATAGTAGGTCTTGATGCACTTCCAGATGTCCTTTCTCAGTTCATTTTACGTAATTTCACATCGATAAAGGAATCGTGCTGTATGTCGAATCTACAGCGATGGTTTGTTGGAAGAGATTTTCAAATAATTTTCTGTAGATTAAATATGGTTCATGGTGGATTTAATTAATTTAAGTAACATACCTCACATAATTTTCAAGAACAGAAAATATCAATTGCAGATTGTTCCACCAACAGAGTACAGTTTAGTTTGAACAGAATATGGGAATCGTAAAGGCCGTTTGTGGAATCCTTTTTTGTGTGTTAATTATGCGTTTTATGTTGTGATATGGCGTTAGTCGTGTGTGACTGGTAACATTTCAATGTATCCACTATTACCCCATACTATTCAATGTTACAGAGTAAAATAGGAGAGTTTTTAGGACAAAAACGAATCGTCGTTACTGCCGCCTGCTTCACGTTTGCTGTGCAGCGAGCTACCATAATTTAAGTATTAACTGTATTTTTCTTACTTGTCACTTCTTCTTCCGTGTGTTTTTGCTTTTAGGAAGCTTTAATTGTCGAGTACTAGTAATAGTGTTCCATAGATTTCGTGTTTGTTTTGAATACAGTCAGAGAGAGTTCCTTTAGTCAGCCATAGTGCCAGTAGTGTCAGTGTATGTTTTGAATACAGTCCAGAGACAGGTAGTGCTATTTTCATTGTTTTCTACAAGAAGTGGCTAGCAATCACAGTTTAGTCAACAATCAGCCGCCTTTAGTGAATTAGCAGTGTAGTTAAAAGTTGATTAACTCTCTACAGTAAATTGATTCCTTAGGATGGATAGGATGTGTGACCGCTGTGTACGGACGCAGGAGGAGCTGGCCACTGTTCGCGAACAGCTGTGCGTGTTGATGGCCGCAGTCAGCCGTCTTCAGGCTGCTGCCTCGGAGTGTAGCGGCAGAGCGGAGTCTGGTGCGTCGCATGGTACACCCCAGGCGTTACATGCTTCACCCACTGTCCGTGCTGTCGAGACATCTTCGCGGGTACCGGGCGCGGTTGGGCCACCCTCTCCCCAAGGGGAGTGGCGGGTTCAGCGGCGTTCGCGGCGCACGAGGCGGAGGGTAAATGTGGAGGCTGGCCGTGTGGCATCGCCCGTTCTGCCTGTGAGTGGACATGTGGCTGCTCCTTCAGCAAGGTCCGAGCAGGCACACGGGGGGAGGGGTTTATTAGTTATTGGGAGCTCCAACGTTAGGCGGGTGATGGAGCCCCTTAGGGAAATAGCGGAAAGGTCGGGGAAGAAGGCCAGTGTTCACTCTGTCTGCTTGCCGGGGGATCTCATCCGAGATGTGGAGGAGGCCCTGCCGGCGGCGATAGAGAGCACTGGGTGCACCCGACTGCAAATTGTTGCTCATGTCGGCACCAATGACTCCTGCCGTCTGGGTTCAGAGGTCATCCTCAGTTCGTACAGGCGGTTGGCGGAATTGGTGAAGTCGGAAAGTCTCGCTCGCAGGGTGGAATCAGAGCTAACTATTTGTAGTATCGTTCCCAGAACCGATCGCGGTCCTCTGGTTTGGAACCGAGTGGAAGGCTTAAACCTGAGGCTCAGACGATTCTGCGGAGTTCTGGCGTGCAAATTTCTCGACCTCCGCTGTCGGGTGGAGAAATGTAGGGTCCCCCTGAATAGCTCAGGCGTGCACTACACGCCGGAAGCGGCTACAAGGGTAGCGGAGTACGTGTGGAGTGCACATGGGGGTTTTTTAGGTTAGAGAATTCCCTCCCTAGGCCCGACAAGACTCCTCCTCAGACGCGAGAAGGTAGCAGTAGGCAAATCGCAACAGGGAATGACAATATTAATGTGGTGGTGATAAACTGCAGGAGCGTCTATAGAAAGGTCCAAGAACTGCTCTCATTAATAACCGGTCACAATGCCCACATAGTACTAGGGACGGGAAGTTGGCTGAAACCAAATGAAAACAGTAATGAAATTCTAAACTCAGATTGGAATGTATACTGCAGAGACAGGTTGGACAGTGAAGGGGGAGACGCGTTTATAGCGATAAAAAGTGCAATAGTATCGAAGGAAATCGACGGAGATCCGAAATGTGAAATAATTGCGTGAATGTCACGGTTAAAGCAGGCTCAAACATGGTTATTGGATGGCTCTATAGCTCCCCTGGCTGAGCAGCTGCTGTGGCAGAATACCTGAACGGAAAGTTTGAAAATATTTCGAGTATATTTCCAGACCATGTTACAGTTTTGGGTGGAGATTCTAATTTACCACATATAGACTGGGAGACTCAAACGTTTATAACGGGTGGCAGGGACAAAGAATCCAGTGAAATTTTTTAAGTGCTTTATCTGAAAACTACCTTGAGCAGTTAAACAGAGAACCGACTCGTGGCGATAACATATTAGACCTTCTGGTGACAAACAGACCCGAACTATTTGAAACAGTTAACGCAGAACAGGGAATCAGCGATCATAAAGCGGTTACGGCATCGATGATTTCAGCCGTAGATAGAAATATTAAAAAGGGTAGGAAGATTTTTCTGTTTAGCAAAAGTGACAAAAAGCAGATTACAGAGTACCTGACGGCTCAAAACAAAAGTTTTGTCTCAAGTACAGATAGTGTTGAGGATCAGTGGTCAAAGTTCAAAACCATCGTACAATATGCGTTAGATGAGTATGTGCCAAGCAAGATCGTAAGAGATGGAAAAGAGCCACCGTGGTACAACAACCGAGTTAGAAAACTGCTGCCGAAGCAAAGGGAACTTCACAGCAAACATAAACATAGCCAAAGCCATTCAGACAAACAAAACTTACGCGAAGCGAAATGTAGTGTGAGGAGGGCTATGCGAGAGGCGTTCAATGAATTCGATAGTAAAGTTCTATGTACTGACTTGGCAGAAAATCCCAAGAAATTTTGGTCTTATGTCAAAGCAGTAGGTGGATCAAAACAAAATGTCCAGACACTCTGTGACCAAAATGGTACTGAAACAGAGGATGACAGCCTAAAGGCCGAAATACTAAATGTCTTTTTCCAAAGCTGTTTCACAGAGGAAGACTGCACTGTAGTTCCTTCTCTAGATTGTCGTACAGATGACAAAATGGTAGCTATAGAAATAGACGACAGAGGGATAGAGAAACAATTAAAATCGCTCAAAAGAGGAAAGGCCGCTGGACCTGATGGGCTACCAGTTCGATTTTACACAGAGTACGCGAAGGAACTTGCCCCCCTTCTTGCAGCGGTGTACCGTAGGTCTCTAGAAGAGCGTAGCGTTCCAAATGATTGGAAAAGGGCACAGGTCATCCCCGTTTTCAAGAAGGGACGTCGAACAGATGTGCAGAACTATAGACCTATATCTCTAACGTCGATCAGTTGTAGAATTTTGGAACACGTATTATGTTCGAGTATAATGACTTTTCTGGAGACTAGAAATCTACTCTGTAGGAATCAGCATGGGTTTCGAAAATGACGGTCTTGTGAAACCCAGCTCGCGCTATTCTTCCACGAGACTCAGAGGGGCCATAGACACGGGTTCACAGGTAGATGCCGTGTTTCTTGACTTCCGCAAGGCGTTCGATACAGTTCCCCACAGTCGTTTAATGAACAAAGTAAGATCATATGGACTATCAGACCAATTGTGTGATTGGATTGAAGAGTTCCTGGATAACAGAACGCAGCATGTCATTCTCAATGGAGAGAAGTCTTCCGAAGTGAAAGTGATTTCAGGTGTGCCGCAGGGGAGTGTCATGGGACCGTTGCTATTCACAATATACATAAATGACCTTGTGGATGACATCGGAAGTTCACTGTGGCTTTTTGCAGAAGATGCTGTGGTGTATCGGGAAGTTGTAACAATGGAAAATTGTACTGAAATGCAGGAGGATCTGCAGCGAATTGACGCATGGTGCATGGAATGGCAATTGAATCTCAATGTACACAAGTGCATTGTGCTGCGAATACATAGAAAGATAGATCCCTTATCATTTAGCTACAAAATAGCAGGTCAGCAACTGGAAGCAGTTAATTCCATAAATTATCTGGGAGTACGCATTAGGAGTGATTTAAAATGGAATGATCATATAAAGTTGATCGTCGGTAAAGCAGATGCCAGACTGAGATTCATTGGAAGAATCCTAAGGAAACGCAATCCGAAAACAAATGAAGTAGGTTACAGTACGCTTGTTCGCCCACTGCTTGAATACTGCTCAGCAGTGTGGGATCCGTACCAGATAGGGTTGATAAAAGAGATAGAGAAGATCCAACGGAGAGCAGCGCGCTTCGTTACAGGATCATTTAGTAATCGCGAAAGCGTTACGGAGATGATAGATGAACTCCAGTGGAAGACTCTGCAGGAGAGACGCTCAGTAGCTCGGTACGGGCTTTTGTTAAAGTTTCGAGAACATACCTTCACCGAAGAGTCAAGCAGTATATTGCTCCCTCCTACGTATATCTCGCAAAGAGACCATGAGGATAAAATCAGAGAGGTTAGAGCCTACACAGAAGCATACCGACAATCCTTCTTTCCACGAACAATACGAGACTGGAATAGAAGGGAGAACCGATAGAGGTACTCAGGGTACCCCCCGCCACACACCGTCAGGTGGCTTGCGGAGTATGGATGTAGATGTAGAATACAAAAACACTTTTAGACTTTGTCATACGATGATAATAGTTGCGTTACAAGCATTAAAATTATTCATTTAGTGCACAACACACTATCTCACATGTATTTAATGCCATACACTATTACGTGTCATGGTCTGATTTTCCCGTCTGTTGTTTATTAACATTCATACGGCAAATTACCGGTAATGGAAAATCAATGGCAAGGAATAATAAATCTGACAATAGGTATGTTTCTAGTGTATATATCGTGGATAATTAATTGCCTGCAATATTACTACTGAATCAGCGTAGAAACAGCTTACCTATTTCCGCTTGTTCTCGAAAATCGGCTACTGTTAAATTGTTTTCGTTATTTTTTTATGTTAACTTAAGTAAGTATCAGTGTGGAATGACGTTTTTGGAGGTTCTTCCCTATAAGAGATAGTTATTAGATCCACAATGACTCACTGGATACATTCGTTTTGTCCACCCATATTTCTTCAAAGTTGCAGAACATATGACATGAAACGTTTTCTGGCAAACTGCCATTATTTCCAAAACGTAAGAAAATTACAACAAATAGCTAATACCTTACTATTCTTGGCTTTCGTCCGACATATAACCGTAACTGCAGCAATAGGGTCAGTCGTGAAAGTGTTTGCCAAACAGCACGCAATGTCGAGTATATAAAATCAATCGCAGTAAAACAGTTTGTGTTACTGTTAGCTCAGACTTATGTACAGTATTTAAAAATCATCTCCTCAATGTAACAAGTTAATTACATAGAAACTTGGTTTCTGCAGGGAATCATTTGGCTCTCTTAGATAAGGGCTTTCCAAGACTGCTGTCTGAAATACAGCCCTGTAAAACTGACAGTAAATTGGGTCAATAATTTAATCGCTGAAAGCGAAGGACTCATGGATATGATTGTGTCTCTAGCAGAATACTTAAACACTGCACTGCATATGTTAGCCAAGTTGTTAGCCACATTGTAATTTTTCTTTTCGGAATTGTCAGTTTCCAGAACTACTGAAGTACTCAACAATGAAATATGTATAAAGGCGGAAAAGGAATAATGCAGACTATTTTAGACCTATTTCTACGCCTCGATGTTTCCTAAACTTACTGAAAAGGCTTTGTATAACTGGGTAATTGATCATTTTACTTGTGGTTTTAAAAGTGGTTTAACAATTGAAAATGCTTTACTACGTTCTCTCAGTGAGATACTACACGGAGTAAACAAAAAGTTTCCAACACTCTCGGACAACTACATTTCTTACATACGCCTTGTATGACTGGTGATTAAAAAATAGGCCTGTATTTCTGTCTGCTGATGACACTAGCTTGATAGTAAGGGAAGTTGAATGCAGCATAGGCAATACATAAAAAAAAGCAATTCAAGACATAAGTTCATGGCTTGTAGAAAATAAATGCATGCTAAATCAAAGACTTAGCTTTTACAGTTTCTAACATACGATTTTACAAAAAATAACACTATGATTGAAGAGAATGGACATAATATTAGCGAGTCGGAATCCAAATTCCTGGGGTGTTCAGATATATTGTAAACTGCCATGAAAACACGCTATTCAGGATCTTATTTAGACACTGAATGCTGGTGTGCTTATTAGAACAGTATCTGCAATAACTGATAACCCTACAAGGAAATTAGTCCACTCCTTCAATTAAATATTAGAGGTAGACAACTTAATGCTCAATCAAATATTCCTACTTCTCCTTCGCGGCACAAAAAGTCACTTCGTCCTGATTAGTAGGAAATTTTAGAATCAGTACGTAACCTGACAACCGTAGCTAGTTTAAAAAACGATTGTGCGTTACCATGAATGCGAAAACTGACTGTGAAAGTGAACATCCGGCAGCTAAAACAGCATTTCCAGAATCGCTATTAGAGTGTTTGCATGGCCAATCATAAGCAGAACTTGAAAGTGGGTTTACGAAATCTGGGTTTGGAGCCTTACGTATGTAGGCTCCCTAACCCTGTTTCGTTGGTGGCGTGTCGTCGTGTAATACCATCATAACGGACATTAGTACACGCGGCTCCTAATGCCGCGAGCTTAACGGCTCTTCTCGCGGCCTACCCAGCCGCTGGCAGCACATGCTGGGCCATTCGCCGAGCGCGGCCGATCGGCGCGGGCTACAACTACTATAATACTAACAAGGGAACCTCCCCATCGCACCCCCCTCAGATTTAGTTATAAGTTGGCACAGTGGATAGGCCTTGAAAAACTGAACACAGATCAATCGAGAAAACAGGAAGAAGTTGTGTGGAACTATGAAAAAAATTAGTAAAATATACAAACTGAGCAGTCCATGCAAAGATATGCAACATCAAGGAGAACGCGAGTCTAGGAGTGCCTTGGTCACGTGGTTAGTGAGAGCAGCTACGGAACAACAGGTCCTAGGTTCAAGTATTCCCTTGAGTGAAAAGTTTAATTTTTTATTTTCAGTTTATGTGACAAACTCTTATGTTTTCATCACTTTTTTGGGCGTGATTATCACATCCACAAGAAAACCTAAATCGGACAAGGTAGAAGAATCTTTTTACCCATTCGCTAAGTGTACAAGTTAGAAGGGTCGACAACATATTCCTGTCATGTGACGCACATGCCGTCACCAGTGTCGTATAGAATATATCAGACGTGTTTTCCTGTGGAGGAATCGGTTGACCTATGACCTTGCGATCAAATGTTTTCGGTTCCCATTGGAGAGGCACGTCCTTCCGTCTACTAATCGCACGGTTTTGGGGTGCGGTCGCAAAACACAGACACTAAACTTATTACAGTGAACAGAGACATCAATGAACGAACGGACAGATCATAACTTTGCGAAAATAAAGAAAGTAAAATTTTAAGTGGAGGGAAGACTTGAACCAAGTACCTCTCATTCCGCAGTTACTCACGCTAACCACGGGACCACGGCGCTCCAGTGTTAACGTTCCCTTGATGTTGCTTATCTTCGCATGGACTACTCAGTTTGTATATTTTACTAATTTTTTTCATAGTTCCACACAACTTCTTCCTGTTTTCTCGATTGATCTGTGTTCAGTTTTTCAAGGCCTATCCACTGTGCCAACTTATAACTAAATCTGAGGGGGGTGCGATGGGGAGGTTCCCTTGTAAGTAGCACGGCCGTCGGCTGCACGGGGGAGAGGGAGGGTGGGGGGGACATGTTGCTGCCAACGTGTTTAGGACCACTATAGTTCGCCTACATTTATTTTATCTGTGCATTTATTTTTTATTTAGATTTCCTTGTCCTAGAAATCTTGTTAAACTCACACACACACACACACACACACACACACACACACACACACACACGTGTGAAAAGTTAGTTGTACATTTGTGCTTCACATACTTTCGTCATATGTAAGAACTACGCGATACGCGCTAGCCGAACAATCCGGAAAGGGACACTCCTGTGACATCTTGGGTTGGAAAGAATCGTACATTCTTTTGGAATGGAAGCAGGGAGGACAGCATGTGGTTGGTTGGTTGGTTGGTTGGTTGGCTGGTTGGTTGGTTGGTTTAAAAGAGGGGGAAGGGACCAAACTACGAGGTCATCGGTCACTTATTCCGATAGGGGACAATGCCACGAGGGTGAGAATAAGACTATGAGACAACAAAAAACACAATGAAAGGAAAAACCACAATAATGACTAAAGGGCAACAAACGCGTAAATGGACAACAGGCGACAAGAAAACCACAAAGACGCAAGAAACAGGTAGAAGAGGTTAAAACAAGAAAGCAGGTTACCATACCTGGCTGACTATGAGGATAAAAAGGAAAAGCCAGCCACTCTGCAACACATTAAAACTCTCACTCTGAAAGTACTACGGTGGAGGACATACAGGGACAAAGGACATGTGCTAAAACTTAGAGCAAACGATAAAACTCACTCTCACGAATAAAACGTAAAACTAAAGTTGCTGTTGAGGCATTGTCACCCAGCACTGAAGGTAGGGCGCTGGGAAGGTTAAAAAATCCGCCACAGAGGGGCTCAAAGTGGGCAGTCCAGCATGAGATGGACGACCGTCATTTGTAAGCCAAAGCGACACCGAGGTTGGTCCTCGCGACGGAGGTGGTATTCATGTGTCAGCCACGTATGTCCAATGCGGAGCCGACAGAGAACCACAGAGACCCTGCGAGAAGCGCGCACGGAGGTCTTCCACACATTCGTAGTATCCTTAAGGGCACACAGTTTGTTGTGCGTATTGAGGTTACGCCATACCGTCTCCCAAATGCGCCAAACCTTGCGGCGTAATACTGAACGCAGGTCAGTTACAGGGATGCCGATCTCCAGAAGCGGTTTCCGTGTAGCCTGTTTGGCCAGCCTGTCGGCAAGTTCATTTCCTGGGATTCCGACATGGCTTGAGGACCACACAAAGAGTACGGAACGACTGGGCCGTTCCAGGGCATAGATGGACTCCTGGATGGTCGCTACAAAAGGATGCCGGGGATAGCACTGGTCGACAGCTTATAGGTGGCTCAAAGAATAAGTACAAAGAGGAAACGACTCGCCAGGCCATGGGCGGTTGCGGTCAAGAGCACGAGAAATGGCCGCCAGCTCTGCAGTGAAAACACTGCAGCCATTTGGCAAGGAGTGCTATTCAACATGTCCATGAACATACGCGAAGCAAACGTGACCATCAGCCATCAAGTCGTCAGTGTAAACCACTTCATGGTCCCGGTACATGTCAAGAATCGAGACGAAGTGACAGTGGAGAGCCGCAGTGTTAACTGAGTCCTTAGGACCATGTGAAAGGTCCAGGCGAAGCTTCAGCCTAGGTGTACACCATCCAAGTGAACGTGACTGGACCTCGAGTATAGGTGGTAAAGGCAAGGGCTCCACTTCAGACAGAAGAGATCGGACGCGAAAGTAATCTTAAGCCCTGACCTGGGCCTCCGATGCGGGAGATGAACTGCCATGGATGGGAAAAAAGGACGGTGATTTGGATGCTCAGGAGAACTACGAACGTGTGCAACGTAACTGGCGTTGTGCACCCCTAACCTGCAATGGAGGGACTCCGGCTTCCACCAGGACGCTCGTCACCGGACTCGTCCTAAAAGCTCCTGTTACCAGTCGAACCCCACAGTTGTGCACTGGGTCGAGTAAACGCAACGCTGAGGGCACCGCCGAACCATAAAGCAGGCTACCTTAGTGAAGGTGGGATTGAACAATGGGCTCTGCAGAGCTGCGGCAGCGTAGAGTGATCTACACCCCATTTGGTGTTGCTCAGGCAGCGGAGGGGATTGAAGTGTTGCCAGCACTTCCGCTTAAGCTGACGAAGATAAAGAAAGCCACGTCAATTGCGCGTCGAAAACAAGTCCTAAGAATCGATGTGTCTCACTACAGTGAGTGGATCATCGTTAAGGTAGAGTACTTGTTCCGGATGAACGGTACGAGGCTGATGGAAGTTTTTTCTTTACCAAAATTTAGTACTCATTAATTTCATTATTTATTTCATTAACAGTACAGAGTAACCCACCGCATTGAAATCTAAGGTGGGACGGACGCTTCTGAATCTAACAGCAAAGAATTCTCATTGTTACAATCATATTGGTATACAGTTGTTAATGCTTTGTTTTAAATAATATAAAGAACATTATCTATTAAGATTTCTCTGAAGTTACAGATAATTGAATGCTTAATAATTGTTAAAATTGTTCCATACAATCTGTTACTACTTAGTTAATGAGAACATAATTTATATAATGCAAGTGTCAAAGAAAAATAAAAAGAAAATTGAAAGTCCCCTTTGAACAATTTATACATGACTGTGCTTAAACTGACACATAATAATTTTTAGCGCAACGCAGTCTGACTTTCAATAATCCCTACAAAAGGATGGCCCTGACTAACATTAACCTATACCTTTCACAAATCACTTACCTCACAAAAATCTTCGTTACGCGAACTACGGCAATACAGCGAGCGCCACTACTGCCAGCTAAATAAAAGATTCAAACTACGGAAGGCACTAACTACTGATAGGCATAGTTAGCAAATGAAAGATTTTAATAGAGAACAAACAATGTATTTACCTTAGTCATAATATATATAGCAGTTCATGACATCCAGTCTTATGCATTTCAAAACTCCCCCATCTCTCTCCCCACATCCACCACTGCTGGCGGCTCACCTCCAACAGCTCAACACTACGCGCTGTTCACATCCAGCTGCCTAACACTACAATGGCAGACAACAATGCAACCTAGCCACAGACTGCACACAGCACAGCCAGTGATTTTTCACACAGAGCGCTACGTGGCGTTACCAATAAGAAAACCTAAACAGCCTACTTACATAGCCCCCATGCTCCCCACAAAAAATTTTACAAATTGTTTTGGGCACTGGCCAATACAGATTTGAAAAAAAATTTTCATAATTACAGTAAGAAAGATATCAAATGCACACTTATTAATACAATGTTGGTCAAAAGCTAAAATTTTCTCACAGTCCATAAAGACAGTCATGACCATTCATCACAGTAAAACTGCCGTTTCTTTTCTCAAAGTCTGAGCAGTAAAAGACAATGCACACGGAAGTAGTGGATTTCCATGCAGTCTTGAAGAAGTAGTGTTGTCCTTCTAACGGAAAGACAGTGCTGACTCTTGACATGCAGGCAGGTAATGGGCCACAACAGAGCAAACCCACAGCAGAGTCAGTCGAAGTTTTGAAGAATACTGGTAGGTAGGTCATCACAGAGCAGACCCACTGCAGTCCTGGTAGAGATTATGGTACTGGTGGGCCACAGAGGTGCAGACCCACTGCGGTCCTTGTAGAAATAATTGTATTGGTGGGCCATCAAAGATGCAGACCCACTGTAATCCTTGTAGAGACGGCCAGCAGCCATCTGTTGCGACTGTGCAGGTGCACAATCACCATCGATGAGTCTTGTGGACAATATAGCAAGTCCATAAACCACCACTTGTGTACTCACAAAACTTTTTGGAATGTCCTTAGAACCAGCAATGCTGTTATCCAGTCCCTTGCTGAATTATCAACACACGTGCAAACACTAACAGTCCCTACTTCTCACATATTGTCCATATACTATGACCAATAGAAACGTGTGCAGTGAAATGTAACTTACAAGTTCCTTAATTTGATGAACTGGTGTCAATTACAATTTTATAACATAAGAATACAATAACAAAGGTACAAAATACATCATTAAAAACATAATAATACAGATAACATTTGTAGTAAAACAGGCTTTACAAAAGAATAGAAATAAACATGTACATCAGTGTTACAAGAATTATGACATAAGTACATACATAAAATAATGAAAATAGTTTTCGAAACATTAATTTCACACAAGAGCATTAAACCAAAACAGAATAAATAATGTCTAACAAGGGAACCTCCCCATCGCACCCCCCTCAGATTTAGTTATAAGTTGGCACATTGGATAGGCCTTGAAAAACTGAACACAGATCAATCGAGAAAACAGGAAGAAGTTGTGTGGAACTATGAAAAAAATAAGCAAAATATACAAACTGAGTATTCCATGCGCATGCTACATCAAGGATAGTGTGAGCTCAGGAACGCCGTGGTCCCGTGGTTAGCGTGAGCAGCTACAGAACGAGAGGTCCTTGGTTCAAGTCTTCCCTCGAGTGAAAAGTTTAATTTTTTATTTTCAAACTATTATCAAAGTTTAGGCACTCACACATAATCAACTTCGCTCTCCAAAATTCCATGACATGTTCAGATTTGCTTGGACATATGCAGGATTTGACGGTCTACACAAGGAAAAATTTGAAACCGTTAAAAACATATGTGTTGACAGAGCACAGGGAAAACTGTGCGACTGTGAAGCTGTTGCATTCATTTCTTGCAGTTTATGCGACAAAATCTTATATTTCCATCGCTCTTTTGGGAGTGATTATCACATCCACAAGAAAACCTAAATCGGGCAAGGTAGAAGAATCTTTTTACCCATTCGCCAAGTGTACAAGTTAGATGGGTCGACAACATATTCCTGTCATGTGACGCACATGCCGAAACCAGTGTCGTATAGAATGTATCAGACGTGTTTTCCTGTGGAGGAATCGGTTGACCTATGACCTTGCGATCAAATGTTTTCGGTTCCCATTGGAGAGGCACATCCTTTCGTCTACTAATCGCACGGTTTTGGGGTGCGGTCGCAAAACACAAGCACTAAACTTATTACAGTGAACAGAGACGTCAATGAACGAAGGGGCAGATCATAACTTTGCAAAAATAAAAAAAGTAAACTTCTCACCCGAGGGAAGACTTGAACCAAGGACCTCTCGTTCCGCTGTTGGTCATGCTAACCAAGGGACCAAGGCGCTCCCGAGCTCAGACTATCCTTGATGTTGCGTATCTTGCGCATGGACTACTCAGTTTGTATATTTTGCTTATTTTTTTTCATAGTTCCACACAACTTCTTCCTGTTTTCTCTATTGATCTGTGTTCAGTTTTTCAAGGCCTATCCACTGTGCCAACTTGTAACTAAATCTGAGGGGGGTCTGATGGGGAGGTTCCCTTGTAAGCATCTTTACAAAGAAAATAACATATTAGAAAAATTCCACAACATAACTCATATCATCTAAACACATAAAGATAGGAAAAACACAAATATACAAGAGTACACAAACACATAGCAGAATAACACAAGAGGAAAGGGCAGGGTTTGTTTTCAGTGTAACATTTGGTACTGCAGTCCAACCCAAAACTTCATTCCATAGATCATTCGTCTTATTTCAACATTTGTTTCCACCAAAAAAATCCTATCCAAGCATGCTTTCTGTATTTATATGTTCATATATTTCTTACCTCATTATTTATTTTCCATTATCTTCCATTTATTTCCAAGAAAATCCTACCTAAACCTGTTGTCCCTAAACCCTACTTTTTTGTTCATATCCTCTTTCAAAATACTTTGTTGCCAAACCATTTGCTTATAGCTTCTCAATGCATTTCTTTCCATTCATCACAACTCGTTCTCTCATATAGCCTATCCCATCTTAAGCTAACTTAAATCTACTGAGCTCAGATGCTAAACTAAGGGACGAGACAACGCAGCAGCACAAAACAATTAATACAAACAGCAATGACAAAA
This sequence comes from Schistocerca nitens, assembly GCF_023898315.1. NCBI lineage: Eukaryota > Metazoa > Arthropoda > Insecta > Orthoptera > Acrididae > Schistocerca > Schistocerca nitens. The sequence goes on from NC_064616.1 coordinate 451,012,570, forward strand.
AATGCAAATTGGCAAAGCAAGCAGCAGTAAATCTAAATTAACAGAGAAAATGCAACATTACAACTATTATGAGCCAATGTGCAGCAACAAGAAAAATAAATCGGTAGTAAAACTGGCTTAACAGAGTAATACAAAGTGAAATTCAGTAGCACTATGCCTGACAAACAGCAGCAGCAGCATATGCTATAAATTATATCTAAAAATGACGGAGCTCAAGCACAAAAAATAGTATACTAAAGACAACAATGCAGATAAGGGAAATGTCTATTCACATCTTAATATCTATGTCATTAAAGTGGTGCACCACAAGAAGTTATTCTACCAAAAATATTACCAAGTAGTTGAAAAGAAAATTATGTATGCAGTAACTGTTATTAATCCCTTCTTATTGTTCTTTCCTTTCCAAGTGCTCCTTTTTCGAAGAATGTGGATCATAAAATAATTATTTAATAGATCTGTTGACAGAAAGTGTTCACATTAGCAAATGCATTTAATTTTATTTTATAAAACCAATGCTGCAACACAGCTGGAAACCAGATATCAAATGAAATAAACAACTATGTACAAAGTAAAGCATAAAATAATCATTCAGTAGTCATGAAGCATTTCATAAGTTAGTAGAAATTCTCTCAATTCTCGTAGAAAGATACTTGTCATAATCAGGTGTGCAGATGTACAAATATTTCCCATCAATTCATAAGCATTTCAGTAAGTAGCACAAAGTACGAGTAATCATATGCATTCAAGTAGTGAGCGTGTCATATTTGCGATGCTTTCTACAAAGGAATGTCAATAGCAAGGTTAATGGTCTCTTTTTTTTTTCTCCACCTGGGCCTCTGAAAGGCACACACTAATGGCTTTTTCCCAGGCGACTATCGCGCAGCTGGGTGCCCACCACGCATTACGTGAAGGTGGTCACTTAACATTCTTACCGAAATATTTACGACACCAGTTTGCACTATAGTGACAGTCTCATATAAAAAGTTTCACAGGTCAAGAATTTGCGTTACAGATGTGTAGAAACAAAATCCTATTAATATAACAGTGTCCAAAAAATTTTCGTCGGCATTGTAATACATTCATGCATTTACATACATTTTATAACTCTTAAAGTACGATTCTTGGTTTCCAACAACCTCTTTCACAAGTCAGTTCCTAACCACTACTCATTATTCCTTACCTTATTACACATATACATATTCGTCGACACTTCTTCAGTATTTCATCATAACAAATACGTAGCATAATGAAATTCCTCATATAGCATCAGCTTATTGATCATAAACATACCTCAGCAGCAGAATACAAATCGTCGTCATAAAAATAACATCATAACACCTCAGTCAAATCTCAAAAACGTCGTAGCTTTCTGCAATAATTTAAAAACCTAAAAAAAATTCTCTGCTCATTTCAATAGTGTCATCTACCTCAAATGTAATTTAAAAATCATGATCCCATACCAAATACATCATTCAAAGCTCTCATAGCATCACAATGGTTCCGAAAAGATATGAACAGTTCACAAAGTACATACAAAATACAGTTTCATAAGTGTGAAGTTATCCAACTGTGTAATTGCGTAAACATGTGTCACTGACATAGAAAAAAAGGTTTCTTTCTCTGTTAAATAATCAGATAGCTGTGTAATTCTGAGTTAGAGAAATACGGTACCGATGTGTAAAGTTGTATAAGCAAATACCATATTAGCTAGGGCTCCTTGTGCTTGCCGAACACATGGTACACTAAATAAGCGTGCACCCCCTGAGGATTAATGTAATTATACCCTCAGATGTTACAGATTACAGCAATGGAATGAAATGTATCACGGAAAACTTTCTTTGTAATTCAAAAATCTTGAAAAATAAATGGTTTAAGTACAAAATTAATCACTTAAATGCGTGTCCTGTAGCGCTAAATGTGCGTCTTGCTGTAAGATAAGTCTGTGGAAGTGTCGTAGTTATCGTCCTCTGTAAGCAAAGTTCTGCTGAAGTCAATGTACTTACCTCATCATAAACTAAATTGAAATGCTTTGCGTAAAGATATCGTAGTTATTAAGTACCTTACCGTGATCAAGAAAGTACTATAATGTAACGTATTGTTGTGCTACGAAAAAGGCTGTCTCATTGTAGCTATACCACAAAAGTTACTACTAAAACATGTTTTACTTTCCAGAATAATACAGAAAAACTGTGCAGATATAAAACAGATACACCCCAAAAGCAACATTGTAAATTGTCACTCATTAGTAGCGTCGAGATAAAATCGTGTAGCTGTCACATAAACTAACCACTGTGTCATCTGGTATCTCACAGAAAGTACTTTAAATCCAGAATGTATTTTCAAGTAAACCAAAATGTTGCATTAAAATCTCATTAGCAGTGCCAGTATATGTTCTAAGTATGTAAGCCTTATAGTCGTTACGTAATCGTGCAACTAACAAGCAAGAATGTACAAATAACAACACTGTGTCGCCTGTTCACTATAACAATGCATTCGTATTTACTGTTTAAAAATGTTCCCTAGGTTCTAGGCTGGATAGTTAACTTCAAAACATTGTTGCATGTTAACGGTTTCTCAGTGTGACAAATTGTAATAGTAGTGTGAAGTGAAAAGTTTTATGGCAAAGACTAAGTTAACAAACAGATTATCTTTCAATAAACGGTTTTACATGAGAAATCTGGTGTAAACCTTTACTCTCTAGTGCGCAGAGTTTCAACTTCAAAGCAATTATCATGCTGTATACGTCGGTAAGGAATGCTAAAATTTTTCTCAAGGCTAGCGTCTTATGTTATTTTTCTCGGAGCCAGCGGGCGCACGTGGCTGCCTGCGGTGCGAGTCATTGTCTGTCTCTTTGTTGGCGCGCGTCGTTATTGGGATTAAGAGACCTAACTTCTACAAATTCACCTTGTCGAGAGTGCCCTGCTCTGTTTGAATCTCGCCAGTTCTGATGAAATTCAGGTCTGTCGTTATGATTATATCGTCTGTCGTCGTATCGGTAGATTCCACAGTTTCTTTCTTGTCGGTCACGTGGTGGAGGATTTCTCCATGAATCGTAACTGCGCGCTGAACTGTTGTGTCTGAAATTATTCTGTCTCCCTTGATAATAATAGTTCTGGTTACCACATTGTCTGTTTCTATGATTGTCTCTGTCATATTCATTACTTCGGAAATGCGAACTTTCTCTGTAACTATTACTCTGCCAGTGGTTGTCATACGGGTGGTGTCTGTTTTGGTCACGATTTGTGTTGTGAGAATAGCCTCGTCGTGTCCAGTTCTTATTTCTTTCATCGCGGAATTGCGACTGATGTGACCGGTAATTGTTGTGTTCCTGTTTTCGCGTTCCGCGATTGTCAGTGTCAATTTCTAATTCTTGTAAGAGTCCCTGAAAAGCTTCAATGTCGTCTTTGCAACGTCTTGCTAAAATAATATGTCGTAAATGCCCAGGAAATTTTATTTAGCAAATGCGGATGAGTTCTGAGGGGCTGTATGGGTTTGAAAGATACTGATTCTTATGCAACATGTCTTCAAAATATTTCATAAGACTGGAAAATTCAGATTGTTCGAAACGTTTCATCATTATGAGGCAATGTTTTACTCGGTCTTGTGTAGCATGAGACCAATACGCTGAGAGGAAGGCATGATAAAATTCTCCTTCACTGTCACAATCGTGAATGACCGATCGCATCCTTACAGCTGGTTCATTATCCAAGTAGCCACACATAAATTCTAACCTGTGCTCCAATGACCAGTTGGGAGGAAAACAATGAGTGAATTGATGAAGCCATGCTTGTGGATGAATGTCGTTGTCAGAATTCTTAAATGTTTTGAATTTACGTGTAGTAATGAACAGCTTATAGTCAAAATCATCGTGTCGGCGAGTCGCACATCGCTCATTGTTACTTCGTTTCGGCGGTTCCATCTCAAAATCCAATGCGCCTTGCCAATTTCTTTCATAATTTCCGAAGTGTCCTGTGTTATTATTTTGTGGTTGTTCCGTATTTCTATGTCCCCGTTCCCGTACTGGAGCGCGAGTGTCCTCTGAAATATGTAATTCTTGTATTACTTGTGCCAACTGATCTTGTACTTCCCGGATTTCTCTTTTGTACAGCGTATTGATTTGATTTTTATTTTGTTTGAATTTTCTAATTTGTTCATACTCTTCAGTGTCCGTGAAGGCTACAGGTCTTGTGTCATTCAGATCATCATCTACCTTTGTAGATAAGTTAGTGAACTGATCTTAAAGTTCGGCTACTTTATCCGTTAGTGAAATTATTTCCTCTGTGTGTTTTTCTGAACCAAGTTTTAGAGTGTCCATTTGTGTTGAAATCGTATCTACTGTGTCCTTTAAGTTTTCCTGAATTTTGCAAGTTACGTAACCGAATCGGTAGATGCAACTGAGTCAATTTTAGCTTGCAAGGTGTCGTGATTTTCATGAACAACAGTTTGCAATTCTGTAATGCATTTTCATGACGCGAAAATATAGGTTGGAAATGCTCACAAATTTGTGTTTTTACGTCATTACAGACTTTCTGACATTTCGATTCGATTTTATGTAACTCAGTAGTTAAATCTTCACGTGTTTATTCAAGTGTGGTGTCTAACTTTTGAAGATTTTGTCCCGTTTGTTTCTGATTTTGTTGAAGCGTTGTGTCTAACTTTTGTAGCCTTTGTCCCATTTGTTGCATTAACTGTAATAACAGTGCACTGGTGTCTGAAACATGTTCCTCAGTGCTATTCGGCAGAACATTTGAACCGGAAATATTCGCATTTTGAAAAGCAGAAAATGTGTCTTGATTTATTTGAGAAAACGGTGAGGACGCAAAACCTTAATCTACAGTATTTGCAAGTTGTGTCCTGTCATTTCGGAATCCTGAGGCGAGCTGTTGCCAACCTATCGATCGATAATGCTTCCCTGTTCACTAATTGTTTCACTGCCTACACCATTATTTGCAGATCGCTCCATTTCCCTATGCACAGTTACCAAATTACTACTTTGAACATTAGTTAATTCATTACATGGTGGCGCTAACACACTGCTTTCGTCTTCACTGTCATTTCTCAGTTTACTTTGGAGCCTAGTATTACGTTTTTTCACACGCCATTATTGTCACAATATTTCATACGACAACACATAAAAACACAATTTGAAGAGCAAAAATAAGAGAACACATTAACATAGCACTGAAAATAATATCTAGTTAATTGCAAGCGCAGCTGCGAAATACTTGGTGCAAATTTACATGCGTGCCACACCTGTTTTAATGTAACAATGAAAGACTGCAACTACAAAGGAGATTCTCTCTACAATTACGCGCTAGCAATAAACAAAATCCACACTATTTACATAAACTACAAGTAAAAATCAGAAGATTCCAGTGAGGTATCCTCGGCTAAGGGTCGACATATGAAACGTCCCCTTTGAACAATTTATGCATGACTGTGCTTAAACTGACGCACAATATTTTTTTAGCGCAACGCAATCTGACTTTCAATAATCCCTACAAAAGGATGGCCCTGACTAACATTAACCTATACCTTTCACAAATCACTTACCTCACAAAAATCTTCGTTACGCGAACTACTGCAATACAGCGAGCGCCACTACTGCCAGCTAAATAAAAGATTCAAACTACGGAAGGCACTAACTACTGATAGGCATAGTTAGCAAATGAAAGATTTTAATAGAGAACAAACAATGTATTTACCTTAGTCATAATATATATATATATATATATATATATATATATATATATATATATATATAGCAGTTCATGACATCCAGTCCTATAAATTTCAAAACTCCGCCATCTCTCTCCCCACATCCACCCCTGCTAGCGGCTCACCTCCAACTGCTCAACGCTACGCGCTGTTCACAGCCAACTGCCCAACACTACAATGGCAGACAACAATGCAACCTAGCCACAGACTGCACACAGCACAGCCAGTGATTTTTCATACAGAGCGCTACGTGGCGTTACCAATAAGAAAACCTAAACAGCCTACTTACAGAATGTAACACAATAAGCGTGGTGAAAATAATTTTTAGTATGTAGAGGGAAGTGATATGCTGTATTGAGATGTGTAATACAGTCTAAGTAGCATGCTGGTTAATAATGGCCTGTTTCTACTTATTTCAGATGAGAAGGTCTCGGTATAACCTCGAGCTATTCTCAAATGGTTAAAATGGCTCTAAGCTCTATGGGACTTAACATCTGAGGTCACCAGTGCCCTAGACTTAGAACTACTTAAACCTAAGGACATCACACACATCCATGCCCGAGGCAGGATTCGAACCTGCGACCGTAGCAGCAGCGCGGTTCCGGACTGAAGCGCCTAGACCGCTCGGCCACACCGGCCGGCGAGTTATTCTCATCTGAAAGTTTGTGCTAATGTATGTTTAAACAGATTATACACATTAAATGCTGATTGAGCACTTCATACATGGAATACATGAATTTTAGCTTTACATTAGAAATACACTTACGTCTGTAACTTGTTAGTACAAATAGAATACAGTTCATTGCTACTTGAATGCATTATTCCTTAAATAACTTAATACATTTCCGATGTATAAAATTCATTGATTTGTAGCTTTGAATGGAGAAGAGAATATTCTTCTGTCTGCACACAATACGACGAGCAATACATTACTGCTTGTGTGCAGTACACTTTAAATACTATGCATTATGTCATCGGAGAGGAGCAGCCTCGGAATAAAAGTTCCTCGAGCCTTCTCTTCCCAAGCGACATTACCTTATTACTACAGTCTTAGTATGTGGTGCCGGTGTTTATATGTTTTAAGACTTGTGTTGTTTGTGACTGTTGTGGCATGCAGTATTAGTTTTCGTCCCTTACATATTTATCCCTTCCAAGTCATGTTCACTTCCTCGGTTTCGGAATCTATTGTGGTGTTTGCCCCCTCCTGTGTGGTTAGTTGTGTTATTCGTGCTTGTCTACGCCTCTTTCCATATGGGTTTTGGCGCTTGTATTCTTCGTGCAGTGTTCGTTACAATATCGGCTACGCTATTTATTGTGTTCCAGTCATCGGGATTTCGTTTTATTCTGGCGATGTCATTGTCGTTCTGTATAGGTCTCACTTCTGCTAGCGTGTTGCACAGCAGTGGAACGTGTTCTGGTGTCCCAGTTTCTCCGCATACGCATACTTCATTGTTAGTTGGTTCAAATGGCTCTGAGCACTATGGGACTTAACTTCTGAGGTCATCAGTCCCCTAGAACTTAGAACTACTTACAGCTGACTAACCTAAGTACAACACACACATCCATGCCCGAGACAGGATTCGAACCTGCGACCTTGGCGGTTGCACGGTTCCAGACTGTAGCGCCCAGAACCGCACGGCCACCCCGGCCGGCAGTTAGTCCCATACTGTTTAAATGTACCGGATACGGCCCATGGCCTGTCAGGAAATGGACCATCCCCCCTGCTTTGGTCGACATGGTTCAGTTGTAGTGTTTCGTGTATATCAGGAAACACAGTGTACTATGCTACCCTCGTCGGATGCATCCCACCCTCTCTGCCATGTTTGAATCCGCCATTGTTTCATTTATGATTTGTTCATAATGTTGGTTCCCGTAACTTCTGTGACTTTATCGAGCCTGTCCCCCTTAAGCCTGTAAAGTGCAGCTCTGTAAAGTATTGTTACGTCTGTAGGGCAGGTCCCCATCACAACGCAAAGTGCCTCTTTTGGCGTGGTGCTGAAGGCTCCGCTCATTCTCAGAAGTACACTACGTTCACCTCGTCTTGCAATTGTCTTGTTAGTTTGTACGAGGCCTGTTCAGAAAGTAAGCTCCGATTGATTGCCAAATTGAAACCACAGTGAACATCAGAAATGTTTTACTTGTAACAATTAGCTACACCTTTCAGCTACTTCTCTACGTAGTCGCCGTTCTGACTTAGACTTTTGTCATAGCGTTGTACCAACTCTTCAATAGCCTCATCATAGAAGGCAGCCGCCAGTGCTTTCCGCCAAGTCTCCACGCTGCCCTACACCTCGTTGTCTGTGTCAAAATGTTGTCTTCAAAGACAGCGGTTCATGTGACCAGAGATGAAACTCAGGGGGAGACAATTGCGGACTGTATTGTGGGTAATCTCACATTTCCATTTGAAAACGATGCAGGAGCATCTTCATTGCCCCTGCAGAATGCGGCTGAGAATTGTCTTGAAGAAGAAACAGCACGACAGTTATGTAATGTTAGCTGCATAGCTTCAGGCGAAATTTCTCACCAGGCCCTCGTACTTGGCGGCAGACACTATTTTCTAAGACATCTTTACGCACTCACTGCGAGCTCAGAAATGAGAAGAGCGACGTGATGCTAACTGGGGTTATACTAGAGACACTACCCAACACATCTGTGCAAAGCTTTATCGGATTTTCATAGTCGTTTCCATTTCGCGACCGATCGGAGCTTACTTTCTGAACGCCCCTCGTATGTTCAGTCTGTGAGCACAAGCACTTGCGGCGAAGCATGCTATGGATTCCAATATCGCAATGTGGTAGGTCCTTATCGTATTAACAGGTAATTTTTACCGAGTTGTGTTTTGCTAGTTTGTGCATAATTTTGGAGGTTTTGTAAATTTTACATGATGGTTGAAAGTGTTTCTCGTCTGGATGCAGTCTCAGATAACTTGCGGCTTGCTTCCTCTGTGTGCTTGCAATGTGTAATTTTAGAACTGGCTTCCTCTGTAGTGTCCTGAGCAATAAATACCCTGTTTTGTTGGAAGTTATTTTTAATTTATTTTCTTTGCACAAACTTAATTTTCTGAAGCAGTTGCGTGCCTTTTGTCTCTAGTGCTGCTCTCGAGTTGCCTGACACCAATACGGACAGGTCATCTGCGTAAGCCACCACACCTCTTACCCTGTCGTCACTGTTCAGGGTGTTCAGCAAGGGGGTCGATTGTTATATCCCAGAATATTGGTCCGCAGGTCGAGCCCTGTGGACATCACTCTTATTCTCTTGACAACCTTCCGTGTACCAGCCCTCCACTCCGCAGTAGTCGAGGATGCTGTTGTAGAGGGAAACTGATAGCCTCATTTCCCTTAACCTGGCGAAGAGGGACGCCACCACAAGTTGTCAAAATCCCCGGCTATGTCGATTAGTATGGCGGCCGCGTATTTGTCGCTGAAGCTATCTGTAACTGCTTGGTTGACGGCGTCTTCTATTGATCTACCTTCCCCGAAGCCGAATTGATGGGGCGTTAGGCCGAAGAGGCATCTGTGCGATTGTAAACGTTCACATAGGAGCCTTTCCTGTACCTTGCCGAGAGTGTTTAAGAGACAGATCGTTCGGTACGTTTTAGGGTCAGTTGGCTCTGTCTTGTGATTTCCTGATTATTACCACATTAGCAACTTCCCAGAGGTTTGGAATTCTGCCTGTTAGTAGTGCCTCGTTGAACATGTTAGTAAGAAAAGGTGTGATTTGTTACCGTTTGCTTTAATGTTTATGAAAGTATTTTGTGTGGTCAGGGTGCTTACGGTTTTTTAACCCTGCCGATGGCCTTCGCGACTTCTTGCGCGAATGGTATGGTCACACTGTCACTGATGTATGGTTGCCTCATGGTATCTCTTAGGTCGGCGTGGTGTCGCTCATCTTGTGTGGGTTGGTCAGCTGGGAGGAGCCTGTTCGTAAGATATTCTGCTGTGCTTCTCCAACCTCTGGTCGTTGTGCCGTCAGCTTGTTTTACTGTCGACAGAACTGTCGGTGTCTTAACTCGTTCTGTTTCTATCTTGAATGGTTGTCCCCAGACTTAGTTTTCTGGCTGGGTTTTCACAAAATTAGTCTATTAGTTTTGCCTTCTTATCTATAGTTGTGTTTGGTATTTCTGTTTAGCGTCACGACGCAGATCAAGTCTTACCTGTCTTTAAGGAACTGTCTTTGCTTTTTGGTAGTACTTTCTTTTGTCCCGCGAATCCTTCCTTAGTCTTGCCATTTCTGTCGATCAAGATTGTTTCTGTCCCCACCCAGTTTTTTTGCCCGTGGTATAGCTGCTTCCTCTGCTCTTTGTAGGACCTCTGTCAGTACATGCGTTTTGTGGTCTACACTGCCTTGAACAGTGTGTAGTGACGACGCCTCAACAATATCTCGAACTTTTTGGCAGTCGGCTCTTATGAATAAATACTGCTGTTCGTGGTTCATGTTATATGTATTGATATATCTGTCCGTGGTTATGACGACTGCGTTGTGGTCGTTGTGTGTGGATCTAATACTCTCCATGTACTGGCTAGTCGAAGAGATTTTACGTTCCCTAGAGAAAGGTCTATGTTACACCACCGGCGTCTCATCGGTAGGTAAATGGCTGGCTGACCCTACCCATTCAGTATGAAGAGGTTGCATTCCTTTACCACGTCAAGCACTAGTTGCCCTCTGTCGTCAGTTCTATCAGAGTTCTACAAGGGGGATTTTGCGTCGATATCAGAAAGAAAAAGGCTGCTCCTTCTGAGTGTTGTATAATTTCTTAATTTGTCTAAGAAAGGTTCTATGTCATACGAGTATTCAGCGTAAATAGACGTGAGCCATACATCCCGTCCGTCTTATTTCTGCTGTGTCAATGTGTTCAGAGCAAAACTGAGTGATCTGTGTTTCTATGAGGTTTTTATTAACCACTATTATAGCGGCTTTCGCGTTTTCTGTTTCTGCTGTTATGTGAGGGGGACCCTGAAATCTTCCCGCCTCACAGAAAAGGTTACCGAACGCAGGCTATGTCTGCTTCTGTTTCTTCTAAGAGCCTACCCAGTTCTACGTTTACTAGCGTACTTCCCTGGAAGTTTAGTTGTATTACCTTCAGAAGGGACATCTAGTGAAGGAAAAACACTTGGGAGTTGTTTCTTTAGAATCCTGAACACACGTCCATGTGCTCTCACGATGTCCTTTTATACTTTATGTAGGTTTAGGCTTTCCTCCCTTCGCGTACATGCCTCGCCTAAAAGCTTACATAGCCCTTTGGGGTTCGTTGGCGGATTTTCACCTCTTAAGATCGTCCTATCAGTTTGTTCTGTAGTTTGAAAGCAGATTTTTTTCCCCCCCGTTCTCATGCTTAGTACGTATTACATTGCAAAGATCTGTTTGAAATATATCTTTCTTTTCTATTCGGCTAAGCCGTAGGTTAACTTCTACGTATTCGTAGTTTACGTATTGTGCGTGCGCGCTCCGATTTAGAGTTATTTTGTGCAGCACGTCTTTCCGGCTTTATGGTTTCTGGTAGTATGGAGTTTGTATTTTCGCTGAGCATTGCCCCTGATAGTGTCTTGTTTTTGATCTCTACCGGGGACTTGCTCGTAAAAGGTGACTGTTCTTTGTCCGTTTCTGGGGTGGTTGTGTCTGGTGCTGTGCCGGTGCAGGATGTCTTTCTGTTCAGCTACATTACTGTTTCGTTTTTCGTAGTGACTGTGTGCGCTACCCCGTAGATAAAACTAACTAGTGTAATATAATGTCTACATTTGGTTATATCGTATTCTACTTGTTGCGCGGGTAGTGTCAAATTGTCTTTGTGTTTGCCTGTGGTGGTTGATTTCTTGTTAACTCGGTGACATCTTCATTCCGAGGATGTTCAAGGACGTCGTTATATTTCTCTGTACTATCTCGCAGTATTTAGTCTTCCAGTTCGTCAACTCGTAAAAGGAGACTAGCATGGAAGATGGCCCCCCAATCAAACATGTGACGTTTCAAGTGCCTGTCAACTTCGTATTCAATTACACCCTGCATACAAATATCGTCCATATAGCCGGTAATGCTGAGGTACCTACACTGCATACGAAGAACGTTGGTGAGCCTGATGGGCCGATAGCTATCCACATCTAGCGTTTTTTTTTTTTTTTTTTACCGGGTTTGAGTACTGGAATGATGGTGCTCTCCCGCCATTGCGATGGAAAGACGCCATCGTACCAAATCCGGTTTAAGATGACTAGGAGATGGCGCTTGTAGCCCAACGAGAGATGTTTAATCATCTAACTGTGGATCCGATCTGGCCAAGGAGCTGTGTCGGGGCAATGTGCAAGGGCGCTGAGCTCCCACTCTGTAAATGGAGCATTCTAGGGTTCACTGTGACGTTGAGTGAACGAGAGGGCTTTACTTTCCCTCCGCTGTTTGGGGGTGCAAAATGCTGGGGGATAATTTTCTGACGCGGAGACTCTAGCATAGTGCTCAGCAAAATGCTCGGGAATTGCGTTTGCGTCGGTAGATAACACGCTATTGATGTTAATGCCTGTAACACCTGTCGGGCTCTGGTACCCAACAAACACGTCTTATCCTCTTCCAGACTTGGGAAGGTTACGTATGCACCCAATGGTCGAGACGTACGTCTCCCAATATTCCTGTTTCCGTCTTTTTAAAAGTTGGTGAACGCGAGCACGGGGCCATTTAAAAGCTATTAGGTGCTCTAGGGCAGGATGCCGCTTATGTCGCTATAGAGCTCGCCGACGCTCTTTAATGGCCTCAGCGACTTCCGGCGACCACCAAGCTACTGACTCACCGGTGGCACCCTGAATAACAAGGGTTTGTGTTTCCAGCCACAGAAACTTATTCTAGTGACCTGCTGAACTTCCACATCGATCTTCCAAAAGTAGCAAAGGTTTAGGGAGTTGATCGACCAGTGCAGCCAATACATGCAGCGGTATTGGACCATCTGGAGGAAGATCTATATTGCAGACTTATTTCCTACGTCGTCTTTGTCTTGGCAGCCACAGCTTCAAGAGAGGTTTGAAGGGGCACAGGTTCACTGCATACTGAGCTCAAGACAAACTCCACCTGACCAACATATCCACTACCGTTCTTGTAATATCCCCTATAGCCGTGGAGGGCAGGGGTCTGCATTGATGGGAACCAGGCTTCTTGGAGGGCAATGCAGAAATCAGGTGTAAAGCTTAACAGTTGTTGTAGGTCAGCCAGATGGTAGGAAAAAAAAAACAGCCGCAATTCCACTGAAGGAAGACGTTATCGTGAGGCTGGGAAGGCATAAAGCATGCCAGGAGACAGGTTACGTCTGAGAGTCACCTGTTGCCACCGATTCATAATTTGTATCCATTCCTATTGTGGATGAGGTATCAGTGAGATCCAGATCCTCAGGTGACGTTGAGATCTCCACTTCACCTGCAGGTGCAGAATTGGTAGGTAGTAGTGGTGTTGAGACCACCAGAGGGTCTTTTTCTTAGGAGAATTATTTGTTTTGCTTGCCCTCTCACTTCTCCTTAGGGGGCTTGCTGGGAGGACTTCTCGAAAGTACCTTCAGGCACTAGGAAGACCGTGAAGCTCTTCGTTCAGCAGGTTTAGGCTCCTTTAGCCACTGGCGAGTTTCCACTGTGGCATTATTGGGAGATCTTGGGAGACAGGATCCCAACGGACCCCTTCCATACGAGAAGAGCCGGGGAATGCTGTTTCTTCGGCTGGGTGGGAGGGGACCGATGTCCCCTTCGTTTGAGGGGGGGCAGGGGGGGGGGACCTTGTATCCCAAGTAGGTACTTTGGGAGAAACGAAAGGAGATTTTACCCCTACCACCAAGGGGCAGATGTATTCTGGAGACCCAGAGGGCCCACTGTTCGTGGCACAGTGTGTGGTAATGTAGCTGCAGCGTATGTGGACGGAGCGTAACTGTTCAAATCTACGTTTAGCCTCTTGGTAAGTCAACCGGTCCAGGATCTGGTACTCCAAGATTTTCCGCTCCTTTTCGAGTACTGTGCAGTCCGGCGAGCACGGGGAGTGCTGCTCTCTGCAGCTGATACAAGTGGGAGGAGGCGCACAGGGAGTATCTGGATGCAGTGGACGTCCATAGTCTTGACATGTGGCATTGAAAGTGCGGCTGAAGACATGTGCCCCAGTTTCCAGCACTAAAAGTGTCGCATAGGGGGAAAGACTTACGGCTTAACATCACGGCGGTAAACCATGACCTTGACATTTTCAGGGAATGAATCACTCTCAAAGGCCAAGATGTCGGCACCAGTAGCAACCCTGTTGTCTTTGGGTCCCCTGTAAACGCGCCAGATGAAATGAACACCCTGCCGTTCTATATTGGCGCGGAGCTCGTCGTCAGGCTGCAAGAGGAAGTCGCGATGGAAAATAATCCCCTGGACCATGTTGACACTTATGGGGAGTGACGGTAACAGGAGTATCACCCAGTCGGTCACAAGCGAGGAGCGCCTGGGATGAGGCAGGGGATGTCTGAATCAAGACTGCATCACTTATCTTTGACAGCTCTGTCACATACCCAAACGTATCCTTAAGATGTTCAACAAAAAAATTGAAGCTTCATAGGTAGAAACGAGTCCCCATTCATTCTACTACAGACTAAATACCGAGGCGGACATTGCTCTTTTTCTGTAGCCCCCTACGTTTCTCCCATGGTGTAGCGAGGGAGGAAAACGATTTAGGGTTATATCTGTCAGCATTGCACTCAATCTTGCCCTTCTTAGAGACTGCTGGCGCCGTACAGTCACCAGAAACAGATGACAGTGTTTCACTGCAGGTCATCCGCCCTGGTGCCACCAACTCTGATCAGGGCCATCAGTCATGATGGCCGTTGCTGGGAGTCCTGACGCCTCGAAGACAGGAATCTACTACTTGTATACGTGGGGAGTTCGCAGCTCAGGCATTACCAGTGAGATCCCTGTGTTGTTAGGGAGCTCCCACCAAATGGACTGACTACCGTGTTGGATATTGGGCGCAGAGAAATCCAATACTGTCATGGGGGTGAAAGAGGACAGGAGACAACGGAAGAAGATGACGTCCCAGAAAGTGTCTTCGCCCAAGTAGTTGAATTGCAGGTGGGGATGCAAAGCCATGACAAGATGTTCAGGAGACCGAATCTAAGGGCAATACGGATAACTTATGCACCACGTAAGGCGTCCTTCCCCATATGGCCCGCACTTCTGTAGAATTTGAAAGTGGCCCTAAACTTACAGGGCCGAAAAGTGTATGACTCCTTTCAGTCGTGTCTTACGACAGGCAGGGTTACCTCGGGCCTATTCTAACCCCCCGGAACCGCAGGGGAATTAGTGTATGAATAGCACACTTTCTAGAACAAATAATACCCTTCACTATTTACTAGTAGTTTGCCGATAAATTAATACATGGTACATATTCGAAACGCAAAGCCGTGAAATTTAAATATCTTACGATCGTCAGTGACACTGTTCCATCATCGTGGAATAGCAACGTAATTTACTCTTTTTTTCCACGGTGTGAGGAATCTATGAACCGGAGAAGGTATAAAATACATAGGAAGAGAATGCATCGGTAGTCTAGTAGCGCACCGTTCCATCAATGCTGTCCTGAAGTTTCCATCTGTGTTACACAACGAGAAGCTTTAGGAAGAGTCCTGTGACGCATATCACGGTGATTCTCTGTTCACTTTACTCGCAGCGACATCCATTTGGGTGACTTACGGGATCAAGTTCTGTAATTTTTCGCACCACTGGCAGTTGCCACGTACGAGTTTTCTGGACGCGTCATATTACTTTAACATTTTGTGCATACTACCATAGGTCCTTATGAAGCCTGTTTCAGGTCCTTGCTGGTAACGGTGGATTCGAATCGAGGTTTTGTCGTGGTCTAGTATATCAGGCTATGTTCCGATCTCGGAATTACAGGTGACTGTTCGCGCGGCTATGTCGTTCCCAAGTTTCACTCTTTTCGAGGGTCGCTGTGTATTGCTCATTATTAAACGTCCACCTGGACATGATTTACTGGACTCATCACTGTCGTGATACGGTGAAATATCGCCAATCACAGTACTGTATCACTGCCGGTCCCAACTACAGAGATCATTGCATTCCATTGATAATAGAAGATAAGGAGTGGTATGTTGCACATGATGCAATTATACCAGTTATAAAATAGGCCACCCGCCACTAACCTCCCCTTCACGCTCCTGAAGCAACTGTTGTGCTGGTTATGAACTAATTTAGGTCAAGTGGCTATCACGAAATTTTGAGTAAAAAAATTGGCGGGAAATACCTTGCCTATCCTTGTATCTCTTTGCCTATGGGGGGGGGAAATTTTTAGAAAGAGAGGGAACCAGCAACAGAATAGGAGGAGGAGGAGGAGGAGGAGGAGGAGGGGGGGGGAGTTGTTTGTAGTGTTTAGGTTCGTCAAAAACGAAGTGTTAATTTTTTTCTATGGTCCCAGTGATAATGGGTTAGGAAGTAATGAATATGATAAAATTACTATTTTAATAAGATTTTCAGCAATACAATTTGTTGAAAGTATTAACAGTTTTGTTCAATCTTTATGGATTTTATTTACAAGTTTAATGTCTAGTATTTTTTCTAGTGAAAGTTTTTGAAGCTTCTCGATGACATACATTAGTTTACAAGAAACTGCAAAGCAATTTTTTTTTTTTACAGTTCTGAAGACACATACATTACAAATCCTACCAAGTACACTTATTCACAGTAACAATAGAACCAAGAACTTTAATATTAATTTCCCATTGAAATTTTAATTTCTAATGGCTTTTTCGAGATTATATATATAAACACACACACACAAACTTTTTATACGATATTGACATATTAATCATTTTCTGATTGGTATGATCTTAGTATACACAGTGTCTTACATTTTAATCGTTTATATATATATATATATATATATATATATATATATATATATAAGCACGCACACTTTTAAAAAACCGCCCAATCACTGAATGAATAGTGAGTACGGAATGGTCCTGATTCCATCCCCACGGATTAACTTATTGTTACGATACGACAGCCCGACTTTCAGCTGCAGTGCAGTATGTACCTCATGCCCTCGTGACTGACTACTAGGCGCGCAACATGCAGAGCGGTGCCAACGCCCTCCAGCAAGCAGTCAATTGCTTTAATCCTCTGACGTCTGAACCTTTGAGGCCGCACGATGCAAACCCTTAGGCCGGTTCTGGGTCGCATCTGCATATATCTGGTATTCGTGCATTTTAAATGGGACCTCAAGAACTATGATCTGCATACCATTCACCTCGTCTTTCATCAGGGCCATATCCTACTTGTTTTGTAGTGTGATTATGTAAGGATTAACGGCTACAGAAGGAGACGTGTCGAATGCTTCGTGATTGTACCTAATTACTTCATATGGATTGCAGTCTCTCGCGTAGTAGATGAAACACTAACCATACAAAGTAACTCAGGACCGGCGAAGTTTGGGTTCGCGAACTCTTACTGGAGTCTGTACATGTGAAGTTTGGAGAGGTCCAGAACACACATACCAATGTGGACAGGCTTCGTGAACTACGCTGCCACCTTGGCCATCTCCATTGCGACTAGTCCTCGATTGAGGACTAACCTGTTTCTAATTTGATCTGGCGATGTACTCTGTTGCGCCACAACGCACCTCCTAACAGCAAATTAAATTAATTCTGCGCGTTTCTCTAACGTTCTCCACTTTTTCCCAAAGGCGGAATTTTTCATTAATTTGTAAAAATCGTTCAAAATTACACGTCGTGATTACCATTTCTTGAGTGTTACATCAATGTATTACTTCAATGGGTGATTATGCTTTAAATAGCAGCCATAGGCGATTCTATCAAGTTCCGTTCCCAGATAGACAATGCTGGAGATTTGTGTAGTGCAGAATGTATATGCTTATTCCCAGCAATATTTTCACCTTCAGAATGGGAACACTGCACAGGACTAGGCTCTCCAGAACACAGAATCAAGTCGCTGTGAACCTATCACAAAGGGGTGAGAGCGCAATGGATGACAACGTTTTTCGAAGCTGCTGCATGTAACAGAAAAATGCTGCAGCCTATCGATAAAATGTAGTATTGTGCAATGTTTTATTTTCTGGTATTCGCAGGGAACAATGCTGAAACAATCCAAAAATAATGAAGTGGCGGACCGTCTTCTTGTAAGGATCTAGATGTATCAAAAAGTGGAGAGACTGGTGTTAGAAGAATGGCTGATCACAACTGAAGGGATATTTTTTTAAGGGGGAAAGGATGGTGGGGGAAGGGGAAGAGAGCAAATTGTCAAGTAACGTCAAAATCTCCTGAAGAGATGAGGGGAGCCTATCAAGACGGAAAACTGCAGGAGAGAGTATGAGCAGGTAATGTGGCTCTACGACGATGTCCCAACACGTTACATACGGAACCTTCTCCGAGCTAGCAAATTTTGTCCAACCCCCGCATTTTCCTGACACAGCAAACACTGATTTCTTCCTGGGTACGTAGATGGAACCATTGCGTAGCAGGCATTTCCAGTATGACGACCAGGTGCAAAAGTTCAACAGGCAAAATGCACACTTCTACAAATAAGGTCTCCACCAAGTCATGCATCGTTGTGAAATGTGACATTCGAAAGTCATGTAGAGAAGGACTAGAACCATCGCTACGTTTTATGGTCAGTCAGATTTTTTTCGAGATGGTAATTAAACTTCAGATTGACCATATTAAAAATGCCCGTATTTTACTCTGAAGACATCTTTTATTTTTTACCATTTGGGTTTTGATACACCACAGTGTGAACAACGTTATTAAATAGGTTAACAGGAGTACGGCTAACGTCTCATGGATAACGACAGTGCCAGACGAGAAGCTAATTTGCTAAGGAACTATTTTATTTTCATTCTTGACGCTTGCCTTAAGCGTTCTAGCAGAGCTACGGGTAGTAATTCCGGACGGCCGGCTTAGGTGATAAAACGAATGTGAGTGAGTGAGTGAGTGAGTGAGAGTGTGAGTGTGTGTGTGTGTGTGTGTGTGTGTGTGTGTGTGTGTGTGTGTGTGTGTGTGTGTGTGGGGGGGGGGGCGGCGTTTTTGACAGCCGTCCTCCCAGATTTGAGTCCAGGATCTTGCCACTATCCACGTAAGTACTGAAGTGCCGGTATTGTCAGCGTATCAGCTACCACGGTCGAACCAACACCTCAAGAACAACGTTACTTTGCTGAGTTGTTTCTAGTCCAGACAATATAAAAAACATTAACGTTTAAAGAAATACTAAGTGATTATCAGTGGGAACAACTCTCGAAACTCAGCACTACGCGCTACTACGTGAGAAGAGACTATGAGGCTGCGTGTATCTCCCGGTTGATATCCTTAGTGGCTCATTTGAAAATTCCTAGCATAACCACTATAAAAAATGAAATCACAAAGAAAATTGGATTGCTTTACAAGTAACAGATAGTACAGCATTAAAACTATGGTTATCTTATGGTTAATTTTTACAACATGTGAAACTATGACTAATCGTTGAATACGCCATCTCTCAATTGAAGGCTGAATGAGTACTAATATCAGACAAAATTCCAGTCTTAAGTGACGTCTTAAGGAAGTACAGTTTACGAATTTCACGCTTTTGACTAGTTCAAAACATATCTACTTAACCTCAAGTCATACACATTAGTTACAATTACCAATAACAACGAGAAATTTAAGTACAACCATAAACCTCAGAAAAAGAAGTTACTTAAAATTAACGTCTGTCTATATGATTTATTCACTAGTATTCATATTTCATAACGTACAATATTCCGAGGCGATAGCCATTATTAAACAATAAATTTAACTATAGTTAAAGTCAACCCAATAAAATCACAAACCTATTATATCACACAAAGCTAGTGTTTTAATCATGGTACTGAACGTAAGTTAAGTGGCATGTTTCACCAAAATGAGAAACAAAGTAAAAAAGCTCTCTAAAGAAAATGGGAAAGGAGGAAGCATTACAGGCAATAAATATTACAGAACAAACTTCACCCTAGCAACAGCTGAACAGCATGTGCAGGAGGCAACTGAAGATTTTTCATTATCCAAAAAATGGTGAATATGCGAGGGGTCTTCTTTATGGTCCTGTAGATAATACAGAGAATGTTTTCTCTGGAGAGCAGGCTATCTGAAAATAACTTCAGCCAACAGAGGTGAAATGACGTTTTAAAACTTTCTTAGAGGAGGAAGTTTTTATAAGAATTAGTTGTAAAAGATTATTATCGGAATTGTTCCTAGGGCTTTACTTCAACTTACGTAGCTTATTAGTCTGAATTTATTAATTCTGTCGGCAGATATCAAAATATTGCAATAAACTTCTCAAGCAAGCTCTCAGTACTGGAATGTGTAACCTATTATCAGGTTAAATTTTCCATCTAGATTGTATGCATGGTTTATGCATTGCTTCAGCAGTAGACTTTTCCTATAGAGGGCGCTGTTCGTTTTCTGCACCTAGCACCTCGTCTGCTAAAATGTTTGATTTTTTACGTTACGGATATAGAGACACATGACGCTGATTTAACATTCTAAAATTAATTCATTTCACAAAGCAGCTTTCGGCTGTTACGCCATCGTCAGGTACAAAGGTTAATGAGTGGCACGGAATTTTTTTTTAGGTTCAAAGATTTTCAACAAGTTTAAATAAATAACTAATATTTTAGAATATTAAACGAGTGTCGTCTGTATTCGTGATATGTAAAATATTCTAAAAAACAGCGTAACAATCAATGCACACACATTTTCTTCAAGCCACATGCTAGAGTCCTACACTAAAGGAAGTACCACGTCAAATAGGGTTGCTGATCGTGCACCGAAAAGCTTTTCTAGTTTCAATATTTTTACTACAGAATCACAACAGCTTTTAACAACGCAATATCTGTTTTCTAACAAATAGTGGGCATTTGCAACCTGAAGGCACATGCTGGAAGCGTGTCAGTTACGTGAAATCTTATTATTGTGTTGTGAAAATATAAAAAAAGAGGGCATACTGGGATTGTGTAGGTTCCAAGACGGGATTTGTTCGAACAGGAAGTTCACAGTAAACTAAGTGTTAACCAGTCAGACATGGGGATTCCGCCCTCCTACGTCACTTCTCGCTCTACCCTAGCACGGGGGTTCAATTCTAAAGAGTTATCTAAAATTCCTCGATCCTACCTGTCCAAGATAGATCTGTCGAATCTCCTCTACTCCCAAATTCTATCACTCTCTCCATGTCATGCACTCTTTCTTTCAAGAGAATTCTTTGTGTATCTATGATATTGCGCACTTTCCTCTTCGACAGTGAAGAACCTAAGATAAGGATTTCACGTTTTCGCGACAATGATATCGTAAGTACATTACAAGCTGAAAGGTAAAGTATATTAATCATGAGCTCTTCGAAGACTACAACACGCCTTTTGCCTTCAAAATATACTGCACAACAGAATTGAAGTATCACTTTTTCGAATCCCGTTATTATGTACCATTGAGATGCATAATATGAAATTTGGCTCAAAGTTTCCAGAAACCTAAATTTTTGAACAGCAAGGTGTCGACACATGCGAAGTTAAGTTCACAGCTCAGAAGTTCGACAGTTTTAAGGTGGTAGTGGTGGTGGTAGCAGCAGCAGCAGCAGCTTTATTCATCCATACATCTTTTACAAGGATATAGAACATGTCAAATTATTTACAGTCTAGACCAATTTCAAATAAGCTAATTCGTATACATATACATTTAAGACTTCTTGTTAGCGACAATCAATAGCTGGGCAATTTTCTGTTACCCTGGAAAAACCTTCTTCTTCTTCTTCTTCTTCTTCTTCTTCTTCTTCTTCTTCTTCTTCTTCATCATCATCATCATCATCATGTTTAACATTTGTTTACCAAAAATCTACTGTTTTTATCTATGTAATCCTTCAATGTATAAAATGTATTGCGTAACAGGTACTTTCTAGCTGCCTTTTTAAATAGGTGTATTTTTGCTATTTCTTTTATGTCTCCTAGTAATTTATCGTACAGTAGAAAATGCTGTTTTGAGTTTTATTTTTATTTTTTCTTGGTAAATATAAGTTGAGTCTAGCTCTTTTTCCATGGTCATGGACAGAGCTGTTTGTGCAGTAATTGCAAACTTTTTTTTTTTTACTTGTAAATATATTCACACAGAGCAGTTAATATCCCAAGTGTTTTCAACAGAACTTTACAACGATCTCTACTACTATTTTTGATTATTATTCTTATGGCTCTTTTCTGGAGTTTGAAAATTGTGTTCATGTTTTGTGCATTTGTTCTCCCCCTCAAAAAAAAATAAATAAAAAGAAAAAAGAATGCCATAGATAAGAATTGAGTGTACATATTATACATATTAACAGTATGTAACTAAAAAGACACTATTTTACACACTGATGATAGGATTCTAAGGGCGTAACATGCTGATGACATTCTGTTTGCAAGTACCTTTTTTGCATTCACACCACTTCAACTCAGAATTAATATTCATTCCCAGAAAGATTGCATTTTCTACATTTAAATTAATATTGACATTTTCCCTCTTCAAACTGAAATCCATGTGTTAGTTTCCGTTATGTTCAATGTCAGTTTATTGCTTATTGGCCAATCGTAAACTTCTTGGAGAGTTTCTTTTGCTTTCTCTGCAATGAGTTCTCTTGTTTTCTCAGTGACTATAATATTGCTGTCATCAGCGAAGATAATTTTTTTTCACCATGGCTAACACTACTGGCTAAGTCATTGATGTGTATCTGGAATAGTTTTGGTCCTACTATGTAATCTTGCGGAACCCCTATATTAATGTATTTGGGTTCTGATGAATGTTTTAGTAAATGTTTAGATCTCTCTCTGTACCCTATATCTGCTAGGTATGATCGAAACCAGTCATTAGTTACCTCTCTTATTCATGATACTTCTAATTTATTTAGTAGAACCTTGTGGTCGACTATATCAAAGGCGTTAGAAAGAAAAAAAATATGCCTGTGACACAGTCATCTTTATCAAGAGCATCAAGTACAGCTTTCGTGAATTCCACTATGGGTGACTCCGTATTTTTGCCACTTCGGAAACCCGTCTGTGATTCGCTTAAAGGATTGTATTTATTCAGGTAATTCATTGATCTGTCTTTCATGATTGCTTCTAAATTTTTGAAAATGGTGACAGCAGGGAAATGAGCTGGTAATTTTCCATGTCTTCTGCATTACCATTCTTAACCAAAGATACAACTCTTGCCTGTTTTAACTGCTCTGGAAATGTCTGATGTGAAGGACCCGCTCTTTATATTTGTTAAGGTGCCTTGTATAATCCCTATGCATTGTTTCAGTACACACATAGGTACTTCAAGTAAGCCTACCGACTTATTTGTTAGTCTAACAATTTTATTGACTTCATTCTCTGTGGTTGGAATTAACATCATTGTATTTAGTCCAACGTTATTTACAAGTGTTATATTTGCTTTGGGGAATTTTTGCTGTCGCTTCTCAGCAGTACTTGAAAAATGCTAGTTTACATAGTTGGGTAAGTGTTGCGGATCGTTTGTTACCTTATCCCCTCCCTTAGCAGTAGGTTATTCTGCGTTTGTTTGCCTTTCCGTTTCCTTTTTTATAACATCCCAGACTGCTTTTACTCTCTGCATTATATATTATTTTGTCATTAAGTGAATTTTTGCAGCAGTCAGCACCTTCCTGTAGATCTTTATGTATCCGACAAATTTAATATTGATCATTGCGACGCGTTTTCATGGAACTGAGGTATTTGAGTGTTTGGAAGGACTTCTTAATACCTGCTGTTATCAATCTGTTTTTGTGAGATGATTTAGAGATGCATACTTTTAGGAATGCCTTTTCAAAGTTAAATTTAAATGATTTGGAGGATTTAGAGAATTTCATACTCAAATTGATTTCCTTATACACTTCATCCCAGCTCTGTTATTTGAAAGAGATGGTCTCATAGTCCGAGAGCTTTTACAGCTACATCACATTTTTCCCTGTCCATATGGTCAATTACTGATGAAGTCACTGTAGTAACCCTTGTTGCACTATTGACCAATAGGGACATGCCAAAACCTTTAAGATTATTTATGAGGGTTCTGTTGATTCATTTGTGATATTAGTGTTGATTTTAGTGTCCCCACACAGAATGTTGACCTTTGTACTAGCGACTTTATCTGCAACTTACGTTAATTTACTGAAGAAAATGTCCACACTACCACTGGGGGATCTATATACACACAAAATGATTAATTTCTTGGTGATATCAATCCCTGTTATTCACTAGCTGATATTTCAAAGTGTATCTTCACTTACTGTACTGAGGTCATGTCTTTATTTGAAATGTGTTCCTTTTCTGATGTAAATGCATGATCGTCCACCCTGTGAAGCAGTTCTGCAGTAAGAGTTTGCCCCTTCATACAATGATAATGCTACATGTTCGATTTGTGTGTGTCGACAGTTACACAAACTACTGTGCAGTTCAAAGATTGGAGCTCACCTAATATTTAAATTTTTATTGATTGAATGTTTTGATGGAGGATTGTTAAGTCTGTGGTTTGCTTGCCTTTGTGACATCTGGTATCGGTGATATCTGGAGAGTTAAAAATGTGTCTTAAGTGAGTGTTTCAGTTTTTTTTTTTTTTTTAAACTTATGGAGATACTCTCTAGGCAGGGGAACCTGTTGTCTGGATGTATCCTGAAAAAGAATTTTCCTACCTATGACATATTTGACCATGTATGACCCGAGATCCACCCCCTATATTTTCATGCATCATCTTGTAATGGTACTTTAATTACGTAACCATTGCGGCACCTCACCTCAACCTCTGGATACCAGCAATATTTTACTGTGTTTCTGTAAAATAGTTAACATATTTCTGTGACAACATTCAGATTTGATTTCATTAATGCAGAGGTACTTCGACACATCGATATGTATAAACTGCAATGATATTCTTATGTGTATCCTTTCTTTTGTCACTACGATCTTTGACGTACTTTTAACTGATTTTTGGACGCGTAAGCAGTTATTAGAGAGTCAAGCTTCGGTCGTCATGTTAAAAAGACGCAAATTGTAGCCAGTTTATGAAATGTGAACTTTAACAGTGAGGAAGATATTTTCAAGTATGTTTTATATTGTGAAGTGATGTTTTGGAACGAGTTACGTGATATTGCAACAAAAGTAATAAAAAAGTGTAACTTAAATTCGGAGTGCTGATTACTTTTTTTACATCACCATTGTCCTAATTTGCAAAAGTTTAATCTTTAAGAATGGTTTATGAAACATCTATAAAACTTTTGAATATCGCAGAATAACACCTAGGCCTCTTTGCATCCGAGCTTGGAATCATCACTACCCAGATTTTCGACGATTGAGCCATGAGTTCTCAACGACACCAGCGTGGGAAACACGAAAAGGTGAGTGCCTAGTTTATCCATTGTTTCAAGAAATGACTTTATTAACTGTGCTCTAATGACACCTGCCACATGATATAACTTTGTTGTTGCCCGAATGCAATATTTAGCAGCGTGAGCAACACTACAATCTTAGTTTTTGACCTTTGGTACAGATTCTAACAACCCTACAACAATGTTCCCTTCCCAGTCCTGTTTAGATGCAGGCCATGCCTAGTGCAACCCCATCTGTTGATTGTCCCGACCCAGGGGGAACCAGAGAACTGTCAGTTCCAACGTAGCGTTCACGGCTGACCGACCGCTTTCCACGAAGTGGGGGCCGGGGCTGTTCCTCAGCTAAGTAACGCAGTTTAACATGGTGCCACGGTACTTAAGCTTTTATGTTTAACCGTGCCTTATTCTGGCATGTATTAGTTTATTTTATGCTTCTGAAGAAGGCTGGATTACTCTAGCTGAAACCTGGGCAAAGACCAGTAACATTTCGCAACTGAGCCGGATTTTTGACATGTTATTACGATAAACATTCCAATCTGAACTTACGATTTTTTGTCATTGGTTACAACTAGCTTTCTGCACCCAATACTATCTCTGCCTTATGACCTTCAGTAAGCGATACTAATTCTGGGGCCTTTCCTTGGATGCTCCTGCAGTTTACTGAAATCATATTGTTGTTTTCCATCTCTGATCTACGAGGACAAAGTCTCTGAGGTCACTGTGGCCGATTTAACAGGCACATCGTATTTGATCCCGAGGGAGGGTTCTCCAACCTAAAAAATCCCGATGTGCACGCCACACGTACTCCGCTACCCTAGCAGTAGTTTCCTGCGTGTAGTGCACGCCTGCCCTATTAGGAGGAACCCTACAATTCTGCACCCGATAGCAAAGGTCGAGAAATTCACATCCGATACCGTCGCAGAGTCGCCTGTGCCTCTGTTTTAGACCTTCCACTCTGCTCCAAACCAGAGAACTGTGATCAATCGTGGATACGATGCTACAAATAGACTGCTTAACCTGCACCCCACGTGCGTTGCTAGTTCCATTCACCAAATCAGCGAGCCGCCGAAAGGAGCCGAGGATGGCCCCAGTACCGAAATGGCAGGCGACATTTGTGCCGACATGGGCCACTACATGCAACCGGTTGCACTCATTGCGCTAGATAGCCGCCAGCAGAGTACTCTCAACATCACGGACAAGACCTCCCGGCAAACATACCGAATGCACATTGGAATTCTATCCCGCCTTGCCTGCTATCTCCCTGAAGACTCCATCACCCGCCTAACATTGGAGCTCCCGATGACAAACATACCCACCCTCTGTACTTGTTCAAACTGGGCAGGAAAATCGACCGCTAGCCGAACAGAAGAGGCATGTTGCGCAGGCTGATAATTATCAAGACTGGGTAGCACCTCGTACCTGTTGCTGAAACTTCGATGTGGAGGAAGGATATGAGAAATGAGAAAAAAGAAAAAGGAAAAGAAAGAAAGAAAGAAAGAAAGAAAGAAAGAAAGAACAGAAAGAACAGATTAGGGGCTATTCTGATGCCAGGCAATCAACACGTCAGAACACATTCCAAAAAATATCCCAGGCGCGTTCCCGAGGGAGGGGATAAATAACAGCAGAAAAACAGAGATGCAGCACGGAAAGGGAAGAGGTGCTGCAAAGTGTGGGGCCCAGTGGTAGCGAAGTACGAACTCACCAGATAGCTGCGACCTCCTTGGGACGGAGACAGGGGGGTGGGGTATTTGAGTGTGAATGTCTTTCTGTTGCAGATCATTCATCCTACAGCTGCAACAAAAGACGAATGTATAAATACAGTACAAAAACAGTGATTGAGCAACATGCAACACCTGACGCCACATACGTCTGAAGGAAGAGCAAAGCTCATTTTATACCTAAGCAAAACTTATTCAAAATGGATGGCAAGTATCTTTAATAGTGGATGGAACGAAATATAAAGCTGTTGACATTTCCATCATAATCAGCCAGAGTTTCCAGAATCAAACCCTTAAGTGGAATTTGATTTACATTAACTTAAATTTCAGGCTGGTAAACTTACGCATACTACCACCAATACCCATGAATTAGCAACCAAGATATTAACCCGGGTAATTACTATCTTCACAGAATTGACGTCCCCTGTCGCCTAGGCAGTGGAAACAATATTTTAGCAAGATTGAGGAAGTGTCTACATAAAAGTGATTTAAGGAATCGAGTCACAATAGGGTCCGCCTGGACCTACACTAATAGAAGCCTGTGCACACTATGTACACTTACCATTTAGTATGAAGTCACCCTCAACAGCAGAGTGGTCAGAATCTGACTGCCATGCCGAGGACCCATATTCAATTCTGAGGACTGCCAGGGACATTTTCTTGGCAGGGACTGAAACAGGGTCCACTTAACCTCGTGGTGTCTAATGGCGAACTGCTTGAATGAGATGCGGAGGCTCCGAGATCTAGGAAGATTTCAACAGCCTCGAAAAACAGTGTGATGATCAGATGCCCTTTCATACAGCACACGAATGACGCCAATGGCAGCGGGTAACACAGCGTCATTTAGCGCAAAAAACTGCACAGGTGTTGTTCGTGTCTGTAGGCACCAAGGTTATTGCATGGGTACCAGGCTACCGAACCAACTCTAGCAATGCAGCTTCGGTTCTCCTTATTGTCATCGTCTACATCTACATCCATACTCCGCAAGCCACCTGATTGCGTGCGGCAGAGGGTACCTTGAGTACCTCTATCTGTTCTCCTTTCTGTTCCAGTCTCTTATTGTTCGTGGAAAGAAAGATTGTCAGTATGCCTCTGTGTGGGTTCTAATCTCTCTGATTTTATCCTCATGGTCTCTTCGAGAAATATACGTAGGAGGGAGCAATATACTGCTTGACCATTCAGTGAAGGTATGTTCTCGAAACTTCAACAAAAGCCTGTACCGAGTTACTGACCTTTTCTCCTGCAAAGTCTTCCACTGGAGTTTATGTATCATCCCCGTAACGCTTTCGCTATTACTAAATGATCCTGTAACGAAGCGCGCTGCTCTCCGTAGGATCTTATCTCTTTTATCAACCCTATCCGGTACGGATCCCACACCGGTGAGCAATATTCAAGCAGTGGGTGAACAAATGTACTATAACCTACTTCCTTTCTTTTCGGACTGCATTTCCTTAGGATTCTTCCAATGAATCTCAGTCTGGCATCTGCTTTACAGACGATTAATATTATATGATCATTCCATTTTAAATCACTCCTCATGTCTACTCCAAGATAATTTATGGAATTAACTGCTTCCAGTTGTTGACCTATTTTGTAGCTAAATGATAAGGGATCTATCTTTATGTATTCGCAGCACATTACTTTTGTCTACATTGAGAAACAGTTGCCATTCCCTCCACCATGCGTCAATTCGCTGCAGATCCTCCGGCATTTCAGTACAATTTTCCGTTGTTACAACCTCTATATATACTACAGCATTATCCGCAAAAAGACTCAATGAACTTAAGATGTTATCCATGAGGTCATTTATATATATTATGAATAGCAACGGTCCTAAGACACTCCCCTGCTGCACACCTGAAAGCACTTACTTCAGAAGAATTCTCTCCATTGAGAATGACATGCTGCGTTCTGTTTTCTAGGAACTCTTCAATCCAATCACACAATTGGTCTGATAGTCCATATGCTCTTACTTTGATCATTAAACGACTGTGGAGAACTGTATCAAACGCCTATCGGAAGTGAATAAACACGGCATCTACCTGGGAACTCGTGTCTATGGCCCCTCTGAGTCTCGTGGACGAATAGCGCGAGATGGATTTCACATGATCGTCTTTTTCGAAACCCATGCTGATTCCTACAGAGTAGATTTCTAGTCTCCAGAAAAGTCATTTTACTCTAACATAATACTTATTCCAAAATTCTACAACTGATCGACATTAGACATATAGGTCTATAGTTCTGCACATCTGTTCGACGTCCCTTCTTGAAAACTTGGATGACCTGTGCCCTTTTCCAATCCTTTGGAACGCTACGCTCTTCTAGAGACCTACGGTACACCGCTGCAAGAAGGGGGGGCAAGTTCGTTCGCATACTCTGTGTAAAATCGAACTAGTATCCCATCAGGTCCAGCGGCCTTTCCTCTTTTGAGCGATTTCAATTGTTTTCTATCCCTGTGTCATGTATTTCGATATCTATTTTGTCATCTGTGCGACAATCTAGAGAAGGAACTACAGTGCAGTCTTCCTCTGTGAAACAGCATTGGGAAAAAACTTAGTATTTTGGCCTTTAGTCTGTCATCCTCTGTTTCAGTACCATTTTGGTCACAGAGTGTTTTGATTCACCTATCGCTTTGACAGAAAACCAAACTTTCAAAATATCTTAGAATTTTTTGCTAAGTCAGTACATAGAACTTTACGTTCTAATTCATTGAACGCCTCTAGCATAGCCCTCACACTAGATATCGCTTCGTGTAATTGTTGTTTGTCTGAAAGGCTTTAGCTACGTTTATGTTTGCTGTGAAGTTCCCTTTGCTTCCGTAGCATTTTTCGAACTCTGTTGTTCTACCACGGTTGCTCTTTTCCATCGCTTACGATCTTGCTTGGCACATACTGATCTAATGCATGTTGTACGATGGTTTTTTACTTTTGTCCACTGGTCCTCAACACTATCTGTACTTGAGACAAAACTTTTGTTTTGAGCCGTCAAGTACTCTGAAATCTTGCTTTTTATCGCTTTTGCCAAACAAATATTTTCCTACCTTCTTTAATATTTCTACTTACGGCTGAAATCATTGATGCAGTAACTGCTGTATGATCGCTGATTCCCTGTTCTGCGTTAACTGTTTCAAATAGTTCGGGTCTGTTTGTCACCAGAAGGTCTAATATGTTATCGCCACGAGTCGGTTCTCTGTTTAACTGCTCAAGGTAGTTTTCAGATAAAGCACTTAAAAAATTTCACTGGATTCTTTGTCCCTGCCACCCGTTATAAACGTTTGAGTCTCCCAGTCTATATGTGGTAAATTAGAATCTCCACCCAAAACTGTAACATGGTCTGGAAATATACTCGAAATATTTTCAAACTTTCCGTTCAGGTATTCTGCCACAGCAGCTGCTCAGCCAGGGGAGCTATAGAGCCATCCAATAACCATGTTTGAGCCTGCTTTAACCGTGACATTCACGCAATTATTTCACATTTCGGATCTCCGTCGATTTCCTTCGATACTATTGCACTTTTTATCGCTATAAACGCGTCTCCCCCTTCACTGTCCAACCTGTCTCTGCAGTATACATTCCAATCTGAGTTTAGAATTTCATTACTGTTTACATTTGGTTTCAGCCAACTTCCCGTCCCTAGTACTATGTGGGCATTGTGACCGGTTATTAATGAGAGCAGTTCTTGGACCTTTCTATAGACGCTCCTACAGTTTATCATCACCATATTAATATTGTCATTCCCTGTTGCGATTTGCCTACTGCTACCTCCTCGCGTCTCAGGAGGAGTCTTGTCGGGCCTAGGGAGGGAATTCTCTAACCAAAAAAACCCACATGTGCACTCCACACCTACTCCGCTACCGTTGTAGCCGCTTCCTGCGTGTAGTGCACGCCTGCCCATTCAGGAGGACCCTACATTTCTCCACCCGATAGCGGAGGTCGAGAGATTTGAACCCCAGATCTCCGCAGAACCATCTGAGCCTCTGGTTTAAGCTTTCCACTCGGCTCCAAACCAGAGGACCTCAGTTCTGGGAACGACACCACAAATAGTTAGCTTAGATTCCACCCCACGAGCGAGGCTTTCCGCTTTCACCAACTCCGCCATCCGCCTGTATGAACTGAGGATGACCTCTGAACCCAGATGGCAGAAGTCATAGGTGGAGACATGAGCAACTATTTGCACTCGGGTGCACTCCGTGCACTATCGTCGCCGGCAGGGCCTCCTCCACATCTCTGATGAGACCCCCAGTAAGCAGTCAGAGTGAACACTGGCCTTCTTCCCCGACCTTTCCGCTATTTCCCTAAGGGACTCCAGCACCATCCTTACATTTGAGCTCCCATTCACTAATAAACCCCTCGCCCCGTGTGCCTGCTCGGACCTTGCTGAAGGAGCGGCTACATGTCCACTCACAGGCAGAGTGGGCGACGCCACACGGCGAGCCTCCACATTGACCCTCCACCTCGTGCGACGCGAACGCCGTTTAACCCGCCACTCCCCTTGGGGAGAGGGTGGCCCAACCGCGGCCGGTACCCGCGATGAGACAGCAGGGACTGTGGGTGAAGTAACACCTGGGGTGTACCATGCGACGCTCCCGACTCCCCACTTCCGCTACACTCCGAAGCAACAGCCTGAAGACGGCTGACCGTGGCCATCAGCACGTTCAGCTGTTCGCGAACAGTGGCCAGCTCCTCCTCGTCCGTACACAGCAGTCACATATTATCCATCCTAGGAAATCAAGAATTTACTGTAGAGAGTTAAGTAGTCAACTTTTAACTAGACTGCTAATTCACTAAAGGTGGCTGATAGCTGACTTAACTGTGGTTACTAGACACTTCTTGTTGGAAACAATGAAAATAAGCACTAACTGTCTCTCGACGGTATTCAAAACAGACACGAAATCTACGGAACACTATTATTAGTGCTCTAAAATTAAAGCTTCCTAAAAGCAAGAACACTCTGAAAAGTGACAAATAAGAAAAGCACACTTAATACTTAAATTTACGTAGGTTGCTGCACAGGTGATGTGACGCAGACGGCAGTTACGACGACACTCGTCAGTTCTTGTTCTGTTTTTGTCTGAACACCTTGTCGTCCCCTCCCCCTCCTTCAGTTCCATGAAACGGTACTGTTTGGTCAAATCCCTTCAGAAATGACTTCGTAATGCTTGAATTTATGTAAGACGTTAGATTCCTTTTCAGACAAGTTTTTTTTTATATAGTCAGTTGAAACGTCTCAGTATGAGTCATTTCATTCTGTTGTAACGGCTCCATGTAAGCTGCTACATGGCTCGACCCCACAACTAAAGACACCTGAGTGCCCTTCCGACACTCAGGGAAGAGCCTGATGATAAGTAGAAAGATAGGGTTATTTAAAGATAGACGATCATTTTAATATTAGATATGGTAATTGTCTGCAAAGTGTGAATGCGAACGTATGCGTGAGATGTCGGCTGTGGGTGTGCTATAGGCATAGTGGAAGTGTAGCCAACCTCGAACCTATTAGAGCGCGACTGCACTGGACCAGAGAGGCATAAGCTCCACGCGCGTCATTAGCGCTCGTTAGGTTGACAACCGTGTGCGGTATCTCCGAGTCCTTGCGGCCACGATGTGTGGACCCGGACGAGGGAGACCGTATCGAGGTTGTTGCTGGGAAGACCTGGGTGAGTAAGCACGCTCTGCTCTATCGCTCCGATAGTTAGCGAAGATTTAGAATTCCATGTTCACTTTGAACTTGGAAGCAGCTTCCCTGCTGAGGAAAGCCACTATGGTATTTCCTAGAATCATCTCTGTTAGGAGAGATAGGGAGATGATTTCTTTTGCCAAGTAATTTCATGGGAATTGTGTTCACTGCACTTGGGAGTGAACAGACGCTCATCTCCGATTAATATTCAGAATTGCTCAATTTGCATTTCAGTCAGTGTGAAGTATATATGCAAAGTGTATTTTATTTAAATGTGTTTATTGACTACTGATTGTGGAGAGATTGGTAACACGTGGTCCGCAGACCCCGTGCATTTCTTGGTGAGAAGCTTCAGCTCGACGTAATCACATTTCGTGATAGAGCTGGATCTTATACGTAAATTCACGCGTGTGATTTAATTGTTCCGTCATAATATCCAGTAAAACTCGCGGAGTTAGTTAAACGTGAAGACGGGACTTGCCCGAATTAAAGTTACAGTTGGAACCATGTGCTCTCTCCCAATGTTATCCCACTTGGTGTATGGGAACCATCCTCTTTTATCTGTTAGATAAAATGAAGAGTGTGTGAGTGAGTGTGTGTGTGTGTGTGTGTGTGTGTGTGTGTGTGTGTGTGTGTGTGTGTGTGTGTGTCTCTAAATGATGATAGAAATGTGCAGGCGGTAGTCATTGTCGATTCACGGCACATGTTAGCCGGATGTTTAACTAAGTTTACTTACATATTATACTATTTGTATCACGCCAGTATTCCGTGATAAGTGAGAGGAAATATTTGAGATGGTAATGTTTATTGAATAAATGTGATTGTGTTATTATATCAATGTTTTACAGTGACTTCTCCCAGCCACACCATATTCCCTTATTTCACAGAATATTTGGTATGCGTATTTCAGTTAATCACCTGTCTATGTCCCACTCATGGGCATATTTCATTTAATAAACTCTGTAAGGTGGTATTAAAACTTCATTATAATAATATTCTAATTCTAACTTGATCAAAACCACCAAATAAAACTTTAGTTTGAGTATTGATGCTTGTTGCTGCAAATGGCCGCCGGCGTCTTCTATAGTACAGGTCCCATTTATAAAATTGAAGAGGCCTGCCGAGGGTGCGGAAAGCAAGTATCGTGCACTGTTGGAAAGCGTAACAAAGTGCAGATGGTTTAAGAGTTTCCAGAAGCTGTGATAAGACAGCCCATGCAACGATCGGGGAAAGTTAAGTTCCAGAAAGATCAATATGAACTAAATCTAAAGCATTGATGGGCTACAAATGAGCTTTGTGAGCACTTGTCTTGTAGAAAACCACGTGAAGTATTATTTGAGGATAGGGCAGAAGTAAGAAAAAATCCATGCAATGATGAGAGCTTCGGTTCATGGGGATGACTGCGAATACAGGCTAGGCAGCAGGCAGGAGAGAGTTTAAGACCCTCACAAAATATAGCCCCATGATAAAATTCAGGGCTTTGATTACAATCATTTCCTCTCGTAGAGAAAATTTTATGTTTGTTGGAATTCGCCAAATGGAATACATCCCCGAGCTTGCCTCAAACAATTCCAATATTCTTCCCCACCTGTTGGCCAAGTGTCTGACTGGAAAGTGAGCCGACCACAAGGATAAGATCATTAGCACCAATGTGTGTCACAGTGCAAGATTTTTATGCAGCATATTTTTGAGTACCAGTCCGAGGTCACTGAGGACACCGTCAAGCTTATTTCGATGTTTGAAATCTGAATTGGTCCACGCTCTTGAGTCCTGTGCGGCTCTTTGAGCATGAGGTTCAGTGCAACCAATTCTTATACGAGGGTGAGTCAAATGAAAACCTTAAATATTTTTTTAAAATTTATTTACTGTGCAGGAGTGGTACAAAGCTGTAACACTTTTCAACATGACCTCTCCCACGCTCAATGCACGTCCTCCTGCTCTTACGAAGTGCATAAATTCCTTTAGAAAAAAATTCTTTTGGTAGTCCGCGCAACCACTCATGCACCGCGTGGCGCAGCTCTTCATCAGAACGGAACTTCTTTCCTCCCATTGCGTCTTTGAGTGGTGCAAACATATGGGGCAACGTCTGGTCAGTAGGGTGGATGAGGAAGACACTGAAAATGTAGGTCTGTGATGGTTGTAACTG
Organism: Schistocerca nitens; assembly: GCF_023898315.1. Lineage (NCBI taxonomy): Eukaryota > Metazoa > Arthropoda > Insecta > Orthoptera > Acrididae > Schistocerca > Schistocerca nitens. The sequence goes on from NC_064616.1 coordinate 451,047,192, forward strand.
TTGTACAGGCAGTGTGGGGCTTGCATTGTCTTGTTGCAAAAGACCACCTGCTGACAGCAATCCACGTCGCTTTGAGTTAACTGCAGGCCGCAGATGAATTTTTAAGGAGATCTGTATATGATGCACTGGTAACAGTGGTCCCTCTGGGTACGTAATGCTCCAAAATGGCGCCTTTTTTGTCCCAAGAGAGAGTCAGCATAACCTTCCCTGCTGATGGTTCTGTTCGAAACTTTAGTTTTGCCGGTGAGGACTGGCGCCATTCCTTGCTCGCTCTCTTTGTTTCCGGTTGGTGGAAGTGAACCCAGGTTTCGTCCCCAGTAACGATTCTTGCAAGGAAGCCATCACTTTCTCGTTCAAAACTCCGAAGGAGTTCTTCACAAGCATCAACACGTCGTTCTCTCATTTCAGGAGTCAGCTGCCGTGGCACCCATCTTGCAGACACACTGTGAAACTGGAGCACATCATGCACAATGCGGTGTGCTGACCCATGACTAATCTGTAAACATGCTGCAATGTCATTCACAGTCACTAGGCGGTTTTCCTTCAGTATAGTTTCAACTGCTGAAATGTTGTGTGGAGTCACAACTCTTTGTGCCTGACCTGGATGAGGAGCATCTTCCACTGAAGTCACGCCATTTGCGAACATCCTACTTCATTCGCAGACTTGCTGCTGTGACGAACCTGCATCACCGTACTGATCCTTCATTCGTCGATGAATTTCAATAGGTTTCACACCCTCACTATGCAAAAACCGAACAACAGAACGCTATTCTTCCCTGGTGCAAGTCTCAAGTGGGGCGGCCATCTTTATACTGATACTGTGACTGTATGTGTGCATATGCACTATGCTACCACCTACAGGCCATTCTACACGCTGTTTGCAGCACGCTTACCAACTTCTAGGATAATGGCGTGGAATTTCTATTTCTTATTACAAATTTAAGGTTTTCATTTGACTCCCGCTCGTACAACCCATACAGTCCACCTGAGTTGATACAAATTTGTATAATCAACCATCTTCGCCACGTAAGTCTGGATGGACGACTTAAGGATGATTACGTATTTACACGTCAAGTTCCATAGGACCAAATTGAGGAGCAAATCTCCAAGATCATGTAAGGTGTCAGTACATGAAATTGCAACAAAAGTAATAACAGAAAAGCAACGTTCTAATGGGAAGCAACTCTCAAAAAGTATGAGAAATGTTTTAAGGAAAGCATATTTGTCATCCATGTGATCGGCACTATACACATCCTGTCACTTGTTCCTTGACAAGGTTTAGGAACTATTGCTGTTGGATTAACTTTCCTATATAGTTTGTAACTGTAAGCGACATTTCTTTCAGTACAAAAGCTTTTTAGTGTTAAAATTTGTGCATCATGGCCTGAAAGGCTATTCACCGTTTTACTACCAGAATGCCCATCCAGTAATGAACGGATAAAAATATTATGGCTGTACTACTTACCTCTGAACCCTAGTTGTAATAAACACAATCTGGATCAGAGCATATGAATTTGGAAGATCTACCAACATCTTTTTCTTGCACCGTCATATACAAAATTTATGTTGAAGTCACCACAGAATTAATTTCAGGTATTTCCTATGAAGTGAATGAAGAACCCTCTCCGGCTTGAGCAGAAATTCTCTACAGTCAGAGTAAGGGGATCTATAAACAACAAAACTTGTAAGTTTAGTTTCACTAAATTCAACTGCCCCTGCACAACATTCAAATATCTGTTCAGTGCAGTGCCGTCATATGTCTATGGACTCAATTGGAATACTGTTTTTCATGTACATAGCCACTCCCCCACTCCGCAAGGAATTCCTCGAAAAACAGCCAGCTGATCTGTATCCTGGTAAAGGGAGCCTCTGAATCGTCAAATTATTTAAGTGGTACTCCGATATACCAATAATTTCAGGGTCAACATCTACAAGCAATTCACTAACTTTATCTTGAATACCTCTTGTACTTTTGATCAAATATACTAATTCCTTCTCTGCTTGGGAACATGACTTCCTCTGAAGATGAGCCCTCAGTCAGGGGGACTTCCTTTAAGCAGGTATACCTATCAGCTGACTTCAATCTAAAAAAGGTGCAGCCCTAACTACTAACACTAACTACTAGAAGAAATTTTCCATGAGTAATCCACCCACTATACTGTCACCTATAATCTTCTCCAGCCTTTCCCTCCCATACCTATTGAGGTGTAAGTCACGCCTATTGAAACGATCTACTGATAGACCCAACTCGCAGAACTGAAATGCGACCCTCACCTCAGCCATTAGTGCCCTCTCCAGGCACATGTTAACACCCCTCACAGCCGCAATAAGCTTAGGCTGATCACGACGCTGAAACAGTTGCATGAAATGCACATTCGTGCCACTAGTGTGAGTAATTATATTTACCAGCTCAAATAGTTCAAATGGCTCTGAGCCCTATGGGACTTAACATCTATGGTCATCAGTCCCCTAGAACTTAGAACTACTTAAACCTAACTAACCTAAGGACATCACGCAACACCCAGTCATCACGAGGCAGAGAAAATCCCTGACCCCGCCGGGAATCGAACCCGGGAACCCAGGCGCGGGAAGCGAGAACGCTACCGCACGGCCACGAGCTGCGGACTTTACCAGGTCACCATCTACATCATATTCCATGTCCCTATCAAGACTGTTCCCTGCACCGCCAACTATCACTATCTGAACCTCCTTCGACGAATTCCTACACAAACTCCCCTATGCTGTCAGCCACCTGAGCAAACCCTACACTAGGATCCACAATTCTGGTTACCTGGTACTCATTCCAACACTTTCTGCTTCTGCAAGTGCTGGCCCACACCTCTACCATGCGAACTTCCTAATAGCAGAATCTCCTTTCTGTTAAACTTTGCAACTGACCTAGACCTCTTCACTGCTGAGGACTGCTCCATGTTCCCTACATCTACAGCTAGAACAGGCGTGGTAAGCTAATTTACCGAGATGTATATCGCCAAAATTTGCAATGACCCTAATAGCATAAGTAGCTGAACTCCAACGTTTCAGCAGATCTTCAGTGTGTTTTTTCCAGTTCAACCCCTCATCCATGCACACACCTAGAAATTTTGAATATTCTACCTTAGCTACCGATTTCTGATCGAAGTCTATATTTATTAATGGTGTCATTTCATTTACTGTGTGGAACTGTATGTACTGTGTTTTGTCAAAGTTCAATGAGAGCCCATTTGCAGAGAACCACTTAATGATTTTATGAAAAACATCGTTTACAATTTCATCAGTTAATTATTGTTTGTTGGGTGCGATAGCTATACTTTTATCATCGGCAAAAAGTACCAGCTTTGCATCTTCGTGAATATAGACTGGCAAGTCATCAATATATATTAAGAACAGCAGATGGCCCAGGACCGAACCTTGCGGCACCCCATTCTTTATTGTTCCCAGTTTGAGAAATCACGAGTTTTTTGCATATTATGTGACCTGCTTAATTCAACTTTCTGCACTCTTCCAGTTAGGTATGATTCAAACCATTTGAGCGCTGTCCCATTCATACCACAGTACTTGAGCTTATCTAGAAGTATTCCATGATTTACACAGTAAAAAGTCTGAGATATCAAAAAAAATCCCAACGGGTGACTTCCGGTTACTCAGAGAATTTAATATTTCATCAGTGAAATATGGCATTTTCCATTGAAATCCTTTCTGGAAACCAAACTGACATTTTGATAAAACTATTTTTACAAAGGTGTGAAGCTAGTGTACAATACATTATTTTTTCAAGAATTTTGGATAAGGCAGTCAGAAGAGGCATTGTGCAGTAGTTGCTGACTTCAGACGTATCCCCTTTTTCATGCAGTGGTTTAACAATGGCATACTTCAGTCTATCTGGGAAAATACCTGCTTCAGAGAGCTATTACATTTGTGGCTAAGAATCCCACTTATCTCTTGGGAACAAGCTTTTATTATCCTGCTGGAAATGCCATCAATTCCATGTGATGTTTTATTCTTGAGAGATCTTATTATCTTCCTAATTTCAGAAAGAGAGATGGGTGGGATTTCAAATGTGTCAAATTGTGTGGGTAAGGCCTCTTCCATTAACTGCCTTGCTTCTTCAAATGAAGATTTAGATCCTATTTTCTCTACAAAATATAAAAAATTATTATCCAAAATGTTTTGGTCTTACGGCTTGTTTGTCAAGTTTCCATTCGCTTTAATGGTAATGCTATCATCCCGTACTCTTGGTTGCCCTGTCTCCCTTATAATAATATTCCAAATTGTTTTGATTTTGTTATCAGAGGTATTAATCTCAGACATGATGCACATGCTTCTGGAATTTTTAATAACCTTTCTTAATGTGACAGTAGTTTCTGTAATATTTGGCTGTTTCTAGGCCATTACTCTTTCTTGTTAGATACAGTTCCCTTTTGTGGTTATAAGACATTTTTATTCCTTTAGTAAGCCAAGGTTTTTTGCATGGTTTCTTATAATTAGATTTAACTACTTTCTTGGGGAAACAGTTTTCAAATTCCCCTACAGGTGTACCATGAAGTAAGTTATATTTTAAATTAGCATTGGGTTCCCTGTACACCTCATCCCTGTCTAACTGCTGAAGATTTTCTCTGAAATTTCTAATTGTTGAGTCATTAATTGAACGCACAACTTTAGAGGCTAGTTTTGAATAACTGAATGGAGCTATGTCATTTATTGTAACTGCCGGAGCACCATTATTAGAAAGGCCATTCTAAACAGGACAAGAATTTATGTTTTTAAACTTATCTTGGTCTATAAAAGTTATCTATCAATGTGCTGCTGTCCTTTACTACCAGAGTAGGAAAAAATCAGTGACAGATGTCAAATTGAAAGAACCGAGCAAGACTTCCAGGTCTTGCTTCTTATTACACTCTTTCAGTGAATCAACATTGAAGTCCCCTCAAATGATAACTTGCTTTCCCCCCAATCTGACAGATAGCACAACAAGGCATCCAAGTTTTTCAGGAATAAATGAAAGCTTCCTGAAGGGGACCTATATACTGTTACAATTATAAAAGAGCCCTCCTTCAGTTTAAGTTGACAGGCACATGCTTCCCTATGTTGCTCTAGACAAAACTTTTTTGTGTCTTACCTTTTTACACAATGATAACTTTTGACATATATGGCAACTCCTCCTCTCACATTACTCTCTACTCATATGTGCAGCTAGTTTATTACCACTGATATTTACCTTTTCCATGTCAGACACAATGTGATGCTCAGACAGGCATAGTATATCTACTACATTATCAGATTCAATGTCATCTAAACAAACCAGGAGCTCATCTACTTTATTCTTCAATCCCGAAATATTTTGGTGAAAAATGGTAACATTAATTTTTACTTTACTTTTGTGAGAATCTACTTTTTTCTTTAATCCACCAACATTTAGGTTAAATATGGTAACATTATTATTATTATTTACTTTCCTGTTGTGAGAATATTGTGAGTTTTGTACCTCTTTAGCACCTGCCTGCCTGAACTTCTCATTGGACACCGATATTAGTCTAAAAAAGAGGTACATCCATGAGTACTGGTGTCCCCCCCTTATGGCTTTCGCTAATAACCCTTCCATTTCCTATTGATGTGTAGGCCATGCCTTGTGAAATCCTCCCTGTCAATAGCCTCGACAGGAACCAATCCAATTTCTGACAGAGTGGCCGCCCTACGCAACTGATCGAACTCCATATTTACCCTCTTGACAGAGCGGTTCAACTGGGGCTGATCATGCTGCACGAAAGAAGGCACCAGCCCAACATTGGTATGTGTCGTTGTGGAGGATATTTTCACCAGGTCACAATACTGTAGCCCTTATCCCTATCAATACTGTTTCCCACTCCACCCACTATCATCACATGATCATACTTTGAGAAACCCTGGCACAAGGTACCTATATGACGCACATCATTGGTTTGTTTTGTTTTACAGCGCAAAACAAACTGATTTCATAGAGGCACAAGTCAAAACCATAGACCACGAAGACAGGAGTTAAGAAACGACTCTCAGTCAATCCCAATTGACATAAGAGAAGACTGCTAAAACACAGACATGGACGAAGGGCTACGAAAGACACCATACAGGAACTGACTCCCAAAACTAAAAATTAAATGGCCTTCGCCATATTGCTTCCATGGATAAAAAGTAAAGCATGGCCGACAGACCACGTGTCATTTGCTAAAACGGCCGATAACTCAGATAGCAAACCCAATTGCGAACATAAAGCGTTAAAAAATGGGCACTCGGTCAGGTACTGGCAGACCGTTAAAACTTGGGCGCAATGTGTACAAATTAGTTGGGCACCGCCACTTAAATGACGATGGCTAAAAAGGCAGTGCCCAATATGCAGCATTCTTAAAATGACCTCCTGTTGGGAGGGCCGAGAGAAGGTCGTCCAAGCTGCAGGGAGAGACTTAATGATCCTAAGCTTATTCCCATGAAGGGAGGACCAACGGCGATGCCGAAGGGACACCACCTCCTGGAAGATGGCAACACAGCGATCATCAAAGGGAATATACGAACCAGTGGGCTGAGGTACAAGGATTGCAACCCTGGCAACAGCGTCAGCAGCCTCGTATCCTGGCTAACCGACATGAACAGGACCCACATAAATATCACAGAGGCTCCACAAGGGTGAGCAAGTGGGTTTCCTCGGACCCATTGCACTAAGGGATGAGCAGTCTACAGCGCACACAGACTTGGAGGGGCCCTGAGACAGTCGGAGCAGAGGACACAATTGGAAAGTCCGTGTCGCCGAATGTACTCAGTGGCCTGATACAGGGGGTGAAGTGCTCCAATGGAAATACGGAGGAGTGCCTGAAGCAGATATCTAAAGACGTGGACGCCAATGACAAAGGCACACACGGCACCATGGTCAGTCAGAGCCATCAGTGTACACAAAGGTACTAATGCGAATATATATGCGAAAAGCGGGAAACTGAAGGCGATAGACTGAGGCTGGAGTAATGTCTTTAGTAGGCGAATGAAGGCCGAGGTTAACATGGGCCACTTCACGAAGCCAAGATGGTGAAGGGTTCACACCCACCGGGAAAGTTGCGGATAGTGTGAAGTTAAGCCACCATAACAAGTGCCGAAATCGAACTCCAGGAAATAACAATAAGAGGGATGTGTGCTATACTGACGATGGAAGGAATCATCGAAGGAGGAGGCGGCGTAGGACGGGTGACCACGCATGACAGAAAAACGGCATGCATACCTGCTGAGGGGAAAGTCATGGCGGTAGGACAGTGGTAGTTCTACAGCTTCAGCAGGCGCGTGCGCCACCTCCGAGTGAGCTCACGCGCAAGTAAACAAGGAAGTCACAGAGTTGTCTATAGAAACTTAACTTATACATGTTCCAAAGACCTCGTTTCGGAAAACGATATTACAGAAATAGGCATAGATTTAACAAAAAAGGTACAAGCCGAGTTAAAAAAGCTATTGAAGAGGACTTTCTTCCTCTTCACAGAAAAAGAAAAAATACGCTGCTCCGTCATGAATCGGAAAGCTCCACGACTTAGATCGCAGTTGAAGGTACATAAGGAAAATTGTCCTGCTAGAGTAATTGTGAATTCTAGAAACCGTCCTTTATGCAAAATTACTAAAATGCTCGATAAAATTTTAAAAGAATCTTTCGTGTTCGAGGATAAGTTTTCAATCACTAATAATTCAGCTTTGATAAATGAAATTAGGGATAAGCCTATCGCTGACACGGCCCGCCTAGTATCTCTAGACATTAAAAACCTTTATGCGAATGTGCCGGTAAACGAGGCCGTTAAGGTCATAAAATTTTCGTAAGTACAAAACACTTTCTCAGCAAGAAATAGTCGAATTCATTGAACTGTTAGAATTCGTTTTGAAATATAATTCCTTTTCTTTTCACAATAAATTTCATATGCGAGAAGATGGACTGGCTATGGGTTCCAGTATATCTGGAACCATAGCAGACATCTTTATAAATCATTTGGAAAGAAAGACTCTTCGTTAACCCGCAACATTCCGAGGATACAGTTGTATATTACAAACGCTATGTAGATGATACGCTGCTTCTTATTAATGGACAAGAAAAAGAAGTTGCAGAAATAGTAAATAAATTTAACGAGCTACACGGTAAAATTTAATTCACTGTGGAAGAGAAAAATTGTGAACTGCAATTTCTCGACCTAAGTATTAAGAAACAAAATGGTAGGCATGTTTTTAAAATATTTAGGAAACCAACCACAACTGGTGTGTTGATACAAAGTAATTCCTGCCATCCTAATAGCCAGAAACTTTCTGCTTTTGGATATTTGATAGATAGAGCCTTTAGAGTCCCCATGAATGAAGACAGAATGACTGAGCTGAAAATCGTGAAACAACTAACGGATATATCACCAAAACGTTGTCAAATTAATACAACAAACAGCACACGAGTGCAAGGAAGTATACCGCAAATAATATTACGAGAGTCACAATATCATACTTCGGTGATATTTCGCAAAAAGTGGCTAACATTTTCAAACCTTTTAAATTTGATACCGCTTTTCAGACAAATAATAAGCTGCGGTTAAAACTAAGAAATAATTTACAGCAGGAAAGCGATAAATATGAGAGAGCTGGGGTCTATAAAATTCAGCGTAACACGTGCAAGGCAAGCTATGTAGGCCAAACTGGTAGGTCCTTTAAAGTACGTTACAAAGAACATAGCGATGCTTTCCGGCTTAATAATTTCGGAAAGTCAGCAGTAGCCATGCATATTTGGGAAACGGGACACCCCATATTGGGAATAGATCAGGATCTCATTTTACATAGACAGGACAAAGGCAAAAAGCTGGATCTACTAGAACAGCTGGAAATTACGATACATAGCGTGGATAATCAGAACACATTGAATGAACAGCTAATTGGTGATGCAAATAACTTTTTCAAACATTTCACTGGTTTCGTGTTGTAACTACATTTTTAGCAATTGGCAGGATACCATCATTTCATGAGGTCCTTGGAACATGTATACTTTACCTGTTTGTATAGACATCTCTGCGACTTCCTTGTTTACTTGCGCGTGAGCTCACTCGCGTTTCAGTGTCGTGTTTGGCTACGTGGTATGTGGTATCAACAAAGACGCACGGGCGGTTTACGACGATAGAGGAGAGAGCCATGTGGTTAAATGTTGCATACCATAGGCGACACCATTTTAGAGTTTTTATATTTTGACGACTATGTGGAGATTCACCTTGGAAGACACGGCTGCAACAAGGGAAGTAGCCACGATATTTTAATTTTATTAGCAGTTTTATTGTGCCTGGTGCATGTTCCATTTTAGCGAGTTTTAACAGGTTCTTTAACTTTTTATTATTCTGATGATGGAAGCTTGACTTCCGAACCGCGTCAATCTTAGTGTTTTACACTATAAACAAGTGGCTGAAGCGATATATTTTTTAACATTGTCGATTCTCCAGGAGTAAAGACGATAAAGATATCGCGGAAGACGCTGCTCAGTGAGTCAGTCATGGAGAACTGCAATAATCAACAAAAAGGGAGCCAGAGATGTCCAGCGGGAGACATGTCATTATGTCGGTAATGGAGACAGCAAAGAAGACGCTCAGGACAGAACCCTGAGGCACATCTGTTTCCTGGATGAAGGTGTCCGACAAGGCAGAGCCCAAACACACCTTGAAAACTCTTTCTTTTAAAAATACCTGAAGGAAACAGGGCAGGCGGCCACGGAAGCCCCAAGTGTAAAGATTACAGATGATACCAGTTCTCCAGCAGGTGTCTTAGGCCTTCTCCACATCATAAAACACGGTCACAGTCTAGGGCTTCCGCAGAAAACCATGACATTAGTTAAGTAACGAGATGGTCAACTGCAGAACGGCGTGCTCGAAATCCACACTGTGCAGTCGTTGATAAAGTGCGAGAGTCTAGGACCCTAGGGCGGAGGATCGGGATGAAATGAGAGCATGATCTAGCTCCCTCACAGTAAATGCGGCATTGTAGCCCTCACGAATATGACAAGAAAAGTGTAACGCCCGAGCCGCCTCCGCTCGTTTCCGATTGACGAAGGCAGGGTGATAGTGAGAAGAGCTCAAAATTTCCGCAAAAAGGTGGCCCAAGGTGTTGAACATAGCAAGAGGGCCCACGGTGACTGACAGCTACTGTCATGCCGGAAACTGAAATGGATCTTTGTCCCAGAGAGTCGTCGGAGGTTGGCCCATGTGACAGAGGAATGGGGGCAACTTCTAAACTAGTGAATGAAATACAGCTAGTTTTTTGCTATCCCGAAGAATGCGACGACACTTTACATACATCTGTTAATAATTAATGTAGTTTGCCATTGTAGGATGCCAGTTAAAAACGCGAAGAACACGTATCTGCACTAATTGTGTCTCGGTATTTCTTCAACCACCACGGGACTGGTACACGGCGTGGTAAAGACGGAGAAATGGAATGTACTGCAGCAGTAAGAACAACGTTTGTGAGATATTCCACCTGGTTATCACAACTAGGGAAATCTTGTTCTTCGAAAGTCGCCAGGGAGGAATAAAGTCGCCAGTCAGCCTTAGTAAGCTGCCATTTGGCTGTGCACACAGGGTGAGAAGGGGTCCACAAAGACATAACACATGGGAAATAGTCGCTCGAGTAGGTGTCAGAAAGAACGAACCACTCAAGACGATGGGAAAGCTGGACAGTGCAGAAGGATAGGTCCAAATGGAGATACATGTGTGAGGAGTCAGAAAGGAAAGTGGGTGTTCCAGCATTAAGGCAGAAGACGTTGAGTTGTTAAGAGGGTCAGCCAGAGGGCACCTCTCTGACAGGCTCTGGGAAAACCCCAAAGGGGTTGATGAACATTGAAATCACCAAGTAACAAAACGGGGAGGTAGCTGTCCAAGAAAATTAATTAAGCCTCCCTGGTGACATCGAATGATGGAGAGACACACATGTTACATAGGGGAAAATGTCAGGTGAAGAAGGAAAAGAAACTGCAACAGCTTGAAGATGGGTATTCAGGGAGATGCGCATCCTATATGAGCAGCATGACGCCCTCGCGAGATGGAAGGACAACCTTAGTATAAGTCGAAATGAACTGGGAAGAAATGTGAAAGCTCAAACCAGTGTGAGGACAATTTTGTTTCCTTAAGGCTGCAATGCTAAGGGCAGTGAATGTTCCATTAGAGGAGAGTCATGATGAAATGAAGGGGTGTCACATCGGCAACTGCCAAGTGACAGCCTGTGAAGACACACTGCTACAGGGCACGCAAGCAGGAACATTCTGCTCCATGAGGTCCACAGAAGCCTTTACTAGCTTGTGCTGTCAGTCTGTGGAGACCAACGCAGAAAAACGGTTAGTGGTGCACATGGGCGTTATGGGGCCAGATAGGCAAACTTATTATGTGCAACACTGTCGGAGAGGATCTTCGAGTCGGTGAAGGAGAAGACCATTTGACTTTGGAGGACTTCTTCGAGCCTTTCCGGTTATCAGAGGAGGACCCACGTGGTGTTTGGCTGGAGAGTCGTAGGAAGTCTCCATGGGAGCACTACTCCTGCACTTTCTGGCCTACTGGTTGTGTAGCTAGTGGCTGCACACCATGAGGCGAGAGTTTGATGGCTTGTTGCACAGCTGGATGGGGGGATGGCGATACTATCTTGACACTGGGCGATTTCATAATCTCAGAGCCAAATTTGAGGTCGCATTTCGGCGTGGACATGTCCTTCATGGAGCAAGGGCGTAATAAGAACAGAACTGTGGGTGTCAGACGGAAGAATGCAGAATTTGCAACTTGCCAATAACTTACGAGTGAATGGGTAAGGAACTTTTTTCTTTACCTGGATCTCCTGGACAGCCCACTTATCAAGATATACAGGACAACCCGGGAGGAGGCGGCGGCATGGCCGCCATTGTAGTTCATACAGTGGGAAGGGGTGAGCAGAGAATCGCCCTATTGCAAATCCCTACCACAGCTTGCACATTTGACTGGGTGTCGACAGGAAGTTCTAGTGTGGTTGAAACGATGACACTGGTAGCAGCGCATTGGGTTCGGAACGTATGGTCCGAATGTGATAGTTTCAGATCCTGCTTTGATCTTGGATGGAAACAACACTATCGAAGATGAGAAAGAGAGTGCGTGCGGGTGGGCAGTAAGGAGGAATCTCTCTCTCTCTCTCTCTCTCTCTCTCTCTCTCTCTCTCTCTCATCACTCAATGGATGGCAATGACACCCTGATCAGAGAGGTAAGATTGGATGTCTGCCACAGTCAGACCATCGAGCAGCCTACTGTAAATAACACCACGGAAGAAATCAGAGTTCTATGGGCCTCCACACAAACAGAATAGCTGTGGAGAAGTGAGGTGTCAAGCAGCTGTGCAACAGAGTCAGAAGATCGCCCAAAAGCAATGTGTCATTCCCTAAACGAGAGCAGGATTCCACAGGGCCGGCAACTGGATCAACATCTTTTTGGATAGAAAACTGATTAACCATTGCGAAATACTGACTATCTTCAGTTCGTGAAGCCACGAGGAACTGTGTTGCAGCTGGAAGGATATTTCAATCGTTAGCCTCTTTCTGCTTACGTTTTTAGGCGATTTTGAAAAGGATTCGCTCATTGCAAGAAAAATCACCAGAATTTCCAATATCTCCACTGATGTGATCCTTCCAAGTGAGAGGGCCCCTTCACAAGGTGATTGATCATTCACGCCTCTTGTCCCTCTGCCAGGTGTGACCTATCAGAAATTTGGCAAGGTAGCAAATCAGGTAACAACCCGATCGTAGAGATGCTGGATGTAGTCCTGTGGAACGGCTTGCCATGCCATTTTCGGGAAGGCGGGGGGGGGGGGGGGGAGGCGACACCGAAAGCGCGGGAAGGCGGGGGGGGGGAGGCGACACCGAAAGCGCGGGAAGGCGGGGGGGGGGAGGCGACACCGAAAGCGCGGGAAGGCGGGGGGGGGGGAGGCGACACCGAAAGCGCGGGAAGGCGGGGGGGGGGGAGGCGACACCGAAAGCGCGGGAAGGCGGGGGGGGGGGGGAGGCGACACCGAAAGCGCGGGAAGGCGGGGGGGGGGAGGCGACAGCGAAAGCGCGGGAAGGCGGGGGGGGGAGGCGACAGCGAAAGCGCGGGGAGGCGGGGGGGGGAGGCGACAGCGAAAGCGCGGGAAGGCGCGGGGAGGGGGGGGGGGGCGCGACACCGAAATCGCGGGAAGGCGCGGGGGGGGGGGGCGCGACACCGAAATCGCGGGAAGGCGCGGGGGGGGGGGGGGGCGCGGCACCGAAATCGCGGGAAGGCGCGGGGGGGGGGGGGGGGGCGCGACACCGAAATCGCGGGAAGGCGCGGGGGGGGGGGGGGGCGCGACACCGAAATCGCGGGAAGGCGCGGGGGGGGGGGGCGCGACACCGAAATCGCGGGAAGGCGCGGGGGGGGGGGGGCGCGACACCGAAATCGCGGGAAGGCGCGGGGGGGGGGGGCGCGACACCGAAATCGCGGGAAGGCGCGGGGGGGGGGGGGGGCGCGACACCGAAATCGCGCGAAGGCGCGGGGGAGGGGGGGGCGGGGGGGGCGCGACACCGAAATCGCGGGAAGGCGCGGGGGAGGGGGGGCGCGACACCGAAATCGCGGGAAGGCGCGGGGGAGGGGGGGGGGCGCGACACCGAAATCGCGGGAAGGCGCGGGGGAGGGGGGGGGCGCGACACCGAAATCGCGGGAAGGCGCGGGGGAGGGGGGGGCGCGCGACACCGAAATCGCGGGAAGGCGCGGGGGAGGGGCGGGGGCGCGACACCGAAATCGCGGGAAGGCGCGGGGGAGGGGCGGGGGCGCGACACCGAAATCGCGGGAAGGCGCGGGGGAGGGGCGGGGGCGCGACACCGAAATCGCGGGAAGGCGCGGGGGAGGGGCGGGGGCGCGACACCGAAATCGCGGGAAGGCGCGGGGGAGGGGCGGGGGCGCGACACCGAAATCGCGGGAAGGCGCGGGGGAGGGGGGGGGCGCGACACCGAAATCGCGGGAAGGCGCGGGGGAGGGGGGGGGCGCGACACCGAAATCGCGGGAAGGCGCGGGGGAGGGGGGGGGCGCGACACCGAAATCGCGGGAAGGCGCGGGGGAGGGGGGGGGCGCGACACCGAAATCGCGGGAAGGCGCGGGGGAGGGGGGGGGCGCGACACCGAAATCGCGGGAAGGCGCGGGGGAGGGGGGGGGGGCGCGACACCGAAATCGCGGGAAGGCGCGGGGGAGGGGGGGGGGCGCGACACCGAAATCGCGGGAAGGCGCGGGGGAGGGGGGGGGCGCGACACCGAAATCGCGGGAAGGCGCGGGGGAGGGGGGGGGCGCGACACCGAAATCGCGGGAAGGCGCGGGGGAGGGGGGGGCGCGACACCGAAATCGCGGGAAGGCGCGGGGGAGGGGGGGGGCGCGACACCGAAATCGCGGGAAGGCGCGGGGGAGGGGGGGGGCGCGACACCGAAATCGCGGGAAGGCGCGGGGGAGGGGGGGGCGCGACACCGAAATCGCGGGAAGGCGCGGGGGAGGGGGGGGCGCGACACCGAAATCGCGGGAAGGCGCGGGGGAGGGGGGGGGGCGCGACACCGAAATCGCGGGAAGGCGCGGGGGAGGGGGGGGGCGCGACACCGAAATCGCGGGAAGGCGCGGGGGAGGGGGGGGGCGCGACACCGAAATCGCGGGAAGGCGCGGGGGAGGGGGGGGGCGCGACACCGAAATCGCGGGAAGGCGCGGGGGAGGGGGGGGGCGCGACACCGAAATCGCGGGAAGGCGCGGGGGAGGGGGGGGCGCGACACCGAAATCGCGGGAAGGCGCGGGGGAGGGGGGGGCGCGACACCGAAATCGCGGGAAGGCGCGGGGGAGGGGGGGGGCGCGACACCGAAATCGCGGGAAGGCGCGGGGGAGGGGGGGGGGCGCGACACCGAAATCGCGGGAAGGCGCGGGGGAGGGGGGGGGCGCGACACCGAAATCGCGGGAAGGCGCGGGGGAGGGGGGGGGCGCGACACCGAAATCGCGGGAAGGCGCGGGGGAGGGGGGGGCGCGACACCGAAATCGCGGGAAGGCGCGGGGGAGGGGGGGGCGCGACACCGAAATCGCGGGAAGGCGCGGGGGAGGGGGGGGGCGCGACACCGAAATCGCGGGAAGGCGCGGGGGAGGGGGGCGCGACACCGAAATCGCGGGAAGGCGCGGGGGAGGGGGGCGCGACACCGAAATCGCGGGAAGGCGCGGGGGAGGGGGCGCGACACCGAAATCGCGGGAAGGCGCGGGGGAGGGGGCGCGACACCGAAATCGCGGGAAGGCGCGGGGGAGGGGGCGCGACACCGAAATCGCGGGAAGGCGCGGGGGAGGGGGCGCGACACCGAAATCGCGGGAAGGCGCGGGTGGGGGGCGCGACACCGAAATCGCGGGAAGGCGCGGGTGGGGGGGCGCGACATGAAATCGCGGGAAGGCGCGGGTGGGGGGGCGCGACATGAAATCGCGGGAAGGCGCGGGTGGGGGGCGCGACATGAAATCGCGGGAAGGCGCGGGTGGGGGGCGCGACATGAAATCGCGGGAAGGCGCGGGTGGGGGGCGCGACATGAAATCGCGGGAAGGCGCGGGTGGGGGGCGCGACATGAAATCGCGGGAAGGCGCGGGTGGGGGGCGCGACATGAAATCGCGGGAAGGCGCGGGTGGGGGGCGCGACATGAAATCGCGGGAAGGCGCGGGTGGGGGGCGCGACATGAAATCGCGGGAAGGCGCGGGTGGGGGGCGCGACATGAAATCGCGGGAAGGCGCGGGTGGGGGGCGCGACATGAAATCGCGGGAAGGCGCGGGTGGGGGGCGCGACATGAAATCGCGGGAAGGCGCGGGTGGGGGGCGCGACATGAAATCGCGGGAAGGCGCGGGTGGGGGGGCGCGACATGAAATCGCGGGAAGGCGCGGGTGGGGGGCGCGACATGAAATCGCGGGAAGGCGCGGGTGGGGGGCGCGACATGAAATCGCGGGAAGGCGCGGGTGGGGGGCGCGACATGAAATCGCGGGAAGGCGCGGGTGGGGGGCGCGACATGAAATCGCGGGAAGGCGCGGGTGGGGGGCGCGACATGAAATCGCGGGAAGGCGCGGGTGGGGGGCGCGACATGAAATCGCGGGAAGGCGCGGGTGGGGGGCGCGACATGAAATCGCGGGAAGGCGCGGGTGGGGGGCGCGACATGAAATCGCGGGAAGGCGCGGGTGGGGGGCGCGACATGAAATCGCGGGAAGGCGCGGGTGGGGGGCGCGACATGAAATCGCGGGAAGGCGCGGGTGGGGGGCGCGACATGAAATCGCGGGAAGGCGCGGGTGGGGGGCGCGACATGAAATCGCGGGAAGGCGCGGGTGGGGGGCGCGACATGAAATCGCGGGAAGGCGCGGGTGGGGGGCGCGACATGAAATCGCGGGAAGGCGCGGGTGGGGGGCGCGACATGAAATCGCGGGAAGGCGCGGGTGGGGGGCGCGACATGAAATCGCGGGAAGGCGCGGGTGGGGGGCGCGACATGAAATCGCGGGAAGGCGCGGGGGGGGGGGGGGGGGGCGGCGCGACACCGAAAGCATTGGGGTGACAATGCATTCCCACCATTGTGAGGGGAACTCACCCTCAATCCAGATATGGTTGGAAAGGTGGAAGGCCAGCAGGTAATTCTTGGAAGTGGAACTCTGAGCATAATTTTCCATTAAGAGTTCTGCAATTGTGTAAGTCGGTACAGACTGCTCCATTCAGGGAAAGACTAGGTAAGATGACAGGGGTCCAATAGCCATAGTCGCCTAATCTTGGCCCAAACCTGTGATTGAGAGTTACAGTTGCCAATGGTGGAGACATCCTTTTCCCAGCACTCCTGCTTCTGTTGGCGAATGAAGCATTGGGCTCAGGCACAGGTTTGGAGCCGCTTAAATTCAATGAGGTGGGCCAGTTACACATGTCTTATGATGCCTGAGGGCCCACCTGCGATAGTGAATCCCCCAGCCACCTCTGGTGACCACCACGGCACAGTCCTCCACTGAGGAGACCCAAAAGAGCAGTGAACTGCAGATTCCACAGCCGGTGGTAACCGTGTGAACCATCATATCAATAGTGCACGAGAATGATGCTCAATAGTGGCAATGGAGGCGAACAAGTCCCAATCAGCCGTAGTCAAAGCCCATCTGGGGAGGCACCAACAAGAGTGACACAGTGGCAGTGACAAAGATTGGAAATTGGTCACTACCACCCAAGTGATACACATGCAAGTGGACAGATGGTACAAGGCCAGAGCTGCAGACAGGAAGGTCAATGGCCAATTACATGTCATGTGCCACACTGAAATATGGAGGCACCATTAAGAGAGAAAGGTCGAGCTGTGCCAACACTTGCTCTATGACAGTGCCTCAGTCTGTTGCCACCAATCCCGCCCACGAACGGTTATGGGCGTTAAAGTCGACCAGTAACAGAAAATGTGGCGGCAGTTGGGCTATCACTCCCCCCCACCATCAAGGGGTCAAGTGGAGTCTGACAGCTCGGAGAGCCGACTGTACACAACAAAATGGGATACAGTATAACTGTTGTCACAGTGGCAGTGTAGGTAGGTGTCATATGCACAGGATGGAGCCTCTCGTATATGAGGTATCCAGCCTTGTTCTGTCACAGAATCTGCTTTCGTCTCCCCCCCCCCCCACTCTCCACCACGCCACGCCACAGAATCGGCATTGGCTGCCTCCCCCCCCCCTCCCCATGCCACGGAATCTGTCTGGGGGGGGTCAGAATAAGTCCGCGGTATTCCTACCTTTCATAAGAGGCGACTAAAAGGAGTCTCACGTTTGTGCCCGTATGTGGTGGTCTCCTGTAGGGATTGATCTCCATACTACCAAACTTTTCTGAAGAGCAAGCCAATTGTGGAAGGGCGCCTTACATGGTGCATCATGTCCATAGTGTGTCGAGATCCTTAGCCCCCATCTCATCATTGCATTGCTGTCCTGCTTATTCTCCATCTCAACTAATAGCATCGAAAGCAAGTGATGCACCCGTTGTAGCTACGGCAGGCTTTGAATTCCGCTTTCGCTTGGTCAAACATCAGTTTCTTTTCTTACGAAGCGTTTTGTCTCGAGCTGTAATCATGTTAATGTAACGACCCAGTTGACCCACAGTTTATTGTAGGTCACTGGAACAACTTAACGGTAGAGTGCACGCTAAGTAACTTTGCCCGTACATGCACAGACGGTACTGTAGGGGAGGGAGGGGAGTGAGGGGAGGGAGGGAGGGGAGGGAGGGGAGGGAGGGGAGGGAGAATTACATTAGTGCTGCCTCCATTGTGAACGACAACGGCGTGGTAGGGGACGTGCAGTTAGACAGCTGAAGCGTAAGCTCAGAAGCATATTTCGCTTAAATTTTAAGGTACAGGCAGTCAACTTACTAACAACTGTATTCACCGGTTGTTCAGTACGACTAATAATTGACGAATACAGACGTTCAGAGCCAAAAGTTTCAAACTATAGTACCATAAACTAAAGAAGCATGCACAGAGAATCAACCGAAGCACGAAGTAGTCTGACCACATCATGCTGGGAGGAATTTTAAAACATAAAAGGAGCATGGAGAGTAACATAGCGTTCAACGTCGCTTATTGCGATACTGACAATTTAAAATTGTGCGCGAAAACTTCAGTGGAATCTTACCTAGAAAAAAAAGAGCGACAAGAACGTTCCAAGAGCGCAGGTCGGCAGGTGAGTCAACTGACGCAGCTGCACCTTTCACGTCATTCCCATTTTCAAGAAGGCAAGAAGGATCGTCGCACGTGTGCATAACCATAGACCGATATTGCTGACTTCTGGTAGTGGAACATGGTTTATGCGAATTTATTTCGACATTTTGGGGAAAGTAAAATTCCGCCATAATAATCAACATGATTTATGTAAAGAGAGATTTAGTGAAAAGCTCGCTCTCTGCTCCAGTGAAATCAAAAGCGTTGTACACTAAGGCGCTTATGTTCATGCTGTGTTGCTTTACTTCTGGAAGATTTACAACATACCGACACTGTCGTTTAGTTAACAATATACGAGCTTGCGAAGTATGAACCAGATACGACACTCGATCCAACGTTTCCTCACGTATAGAATTCAACACGTTCTGGATAGAATAATTTACGTATTTCAGCGAGGTACCCTACTGAGTTATAGAGTCCTTACTATTTACAACAAATATGTATATGGATAGCGTCAGAAGCTCCACGAAGCTATTTGCAGATAATGGTTTCCGTAAGAAGGTTGCGGCGCGAAGAGGCTGGTGAAATATCTAAAGACCTACTATAGATCTATGTCCAGTGCAGTGTCAGGCCGTTGATCCTGAACGTAAAGAAACATTATTGCGCATAAATATGGGCAATAATGTAATTTGCATAAACTAATCGAAACAGTAACAACAGTAAGACGTCTAGAATTAACTCGTCTGGACTGATCTTAAGTCTACTGACTACATGAAACTGCATTTCCTGGCAGATCAAAACTGCGTGCCGGACCGAGACGAACTCGGGATCGTAGTCTTTCACGGGCAAGTGCTCTACTACAGGTACTGGCGGAAGTAAAGCTGTGCGGACAGGTCATGAGTCGTGCTTGGAGATCTCAATCGGTAGATCTCAATCGGCAGATCACTTGTCCACGAAAGGAAAGGTCTCTAGTTCGGATCTCTGCCACGCGGTTTTGGTCTGCCAGGAAATTTCATACCAACGCACACTCCGCTGCAGAGTGAAAATTTCAATCTGGATCCATAAAATTAGTTTTAGGAAATGCAGGTGTCAGGCTGAATTGCATAGGAACAACGTTACAGAAACTTGATTCAACCATGAGGGAAGTTTTACAAGACTTATCGGCTCTATTGTCGATTACTGTTTAACAGTGGAATCCGTACGAGGTTGGATTATCAGTTGATATTAGATCCACAGAAGAGCGGCACTTTTCGTTCTGGGCCCTTTTAGTATGCCTGAGAGCGTAAAGTAGATGCTCACACAAACTAGTGGAATATTCTACAAACCAGGTGTTTAGTATCACCTGTTTTCTGTTTAATTTCCGAGACTTAAGATTAAAAATGTTAGGCTAACCTGTTGCTTTCTCCCGAAAATGTCTTTTACAGTGACTGACAAAGAAGGAACCAAACTCCATAGGAAGGTTTTTCGCCAACCTTTCTTTTTTCCCACTGACCATTGACGTACATAACAGGGAAGAGGAAAAGTAATAACAGTACCGAAAGTACCCTCCACCATACAACGTAAGGTGACTTTCCGAGTACAGATTCAGAGATAAAGATACTTCGTGAAGCGGGGAGACAGAGAAAGAAAAAAGAGAGAGAAAGAAAAAAGAGAGAGACGGATAGAGAGAGAGAGAGAGAGAGAAAGAGAGAGAGAGAGAGAGAGAGAGAGAGATGCTGTTCGTGCCAGTACAAGCTGGATGAAGGCACATGCAGTATCAAGCTCCATCCTGCACAAATACGAGAGGAAACCATTTCTAATTTGGACATTTCACACCTAAAATCATTTTCAGATAGCCGCTCTTCATGGACTCAGGGTAAGCAAGATGTGGATGAATACCTATGTTTTGAGAACAATGTAATAAAAATTGTCAACAATGAGACTATCAGTACCATGTTTCATATCCAAATACATAACTGCATCTCACAAAATGTGTGTTCGGACGTGAAGATAGAACTAAGTGCACAGAAATTTTCCATACAGCGTTAGTTTCTATTTGCTGCACAAGCAAAGAGAAGCCCACTCAGCGTATTATGTTGAATAGCTAGTGAGAAAGCTCAGTCGTGACAGACTTTACAACTCGTGACAGACTCTACAAACGTTACATTCATCGACCAAATTGAAATATGGAGGGACTAACGGTAACCTGATGCTTTTTATGTATTTAGTAAATGAACTATTCATTCTAAAACACTCTTCGTCTACAGGAGACGAAGGGCGCCTCTAAGTGTTAATTATTTAAAACTCAGTTACAGTTTGACCTCGTCATCTGAAAAATAATTCATGGTTCTGTCTTACCAGTCAGTACCTATTAAACAGTAAAAACTTAAAATATTACTGCAGTTCTATTTGCCATTCGGAAGCCTGTCTAAGAAATCGTTACTTTTTTCCGAATGCAACACCGCTGATTCCGTCGAGCCCACATCTGCATCCAGTCAAACCATTTCTGAAAGAAAATGCACAGAAATATTAAACCTCTCACAAAAGAAATTTTTCTAATTATCTGCTATGTAAACAACACACTGCATTTTAAAGAGCATCTGAACTGAAAGGTAATAACGATAAATTCTTCAGTTAAATCTAACCTGTGAAGGGTGGCAAAGAAACTGGTTAAGGAAACTGGTTAAGGAAACTGGTTAAGGAAACTGGTTAAGGAAACTGGTTAAGGAAACTGGTTAAGGAAACTGGTTAAGGAAACTGGTTAAGGAAACTGGTTAAGGAAACTGGTTAAGGAAACTGGTTAAGGAAACTGGTTAAGGAAACTGGTTAAGGAAACTGGTTAAGGAAACTGGTTAAGGAAACTGGTTAAGGAAACTGGTTAAGGAAACTGGTTAAGGAAACTGGTTAAGGAAACTGGTTAAGGAAACTGGTTAAGGAAACTGGTTAAGGAAACTGGTTAAGGAAACTGGTTAAGGAAACTGGTTAAGGAAACTGGTTAAGGAAACTGGTTAAGGAAACTGGTTAAGGAAACTGGTTAAGGAAACTGGTTAAGGAAACTGGTTAAGGAAACTGGTTAAGGAAACTGGTTAAGGAAACTGGTTAAGGAAACTGGTTAAGGAAACTGGTTAAGGAAACTGGTTAAGGAAACTGGTTAAGGAAACTGGTTAAGGAAACTGGTTAAGGAAACTGGTTAAGGAAACTGGTTAAGGAAACTGGTTAAGGAAACTGGTTAAGGAAACTGGTTAAGGAAACTGGTTAAGGAAACTGGTTAAGGAAACTGGTTAAGGAAACTGGTTAAGGAAACTGGTTAAGGAAACTGGTTAAGGAAACTGGTTAAGGAAACTGGTTAAGGAAACTGGTTAAGGAAACTGGTTAAGGAAACTGGTTAAGGAAACTGGTTAAGGAAACTGGTTAAGGAAACTGGTTAAGGAAACTGGTTAAGGAAACTGGTTAAGGAAACTGGTTAAGGAAACTGGTTAAGGAAACTGGTTAAGGAAACTGGTTAAGGAAACTGGTTAAGGAAACTGGTTAAGGAAACTGGTTAAGGAAACTGGTTAAGGAAACTGGTTAAGGAAACTGGTTAAGGAAACTGGTTAAGGAAACTGGTTAAGGAAACTGGTTAAGGAAACTGGTTAAGGAAACTGGTTAAGGAAACTGGTTAAGGAAACTGGTTAAGGAAACTGGTTAAGGAAACTGGTTAAGGAAACTGGTTAAGGAAACTGGTTAAGGAAACTGGTTAAGGAAACTGGTTAAGGAAACTGGTTAAGGAAACTGGTTAAGGAAACTGGTTAAGGAAACTGGTTAAGGAAACTGGTTAAGGAAACTGGTTAAGGAAACTGGTTAAGGAAACTGGTTAAGGAAACTGGTTAAGGAAACTGGTTAAGGAAACTGGTTAAGGAAACTGGTTAAGGAAACTGGTTAAGGAAACTGGTTAAGGAAACTGGTTAAGGAAACTGGTTAAGGAAACTGGTTAAGGAAACTGGTTAAGGAAACTGGTTAAGGAAACTGGTTAAGGAAACTGGTTAAGGAAACTGGTTAAGGAAACTGGTTAAGGAAACTGGTTAAGGAAACTGGTTAAGGAAACTGGTTAAGGAAACTGGTTAAGGAAACTGGTTAAGGAAACTGGTTAAGGAAACTGGTTAAGGAAACTGGTTAAGGAAACTGGTTAAGGAAACTGGTTAAGGAAACTGGTTAAGGAAACTGGTTAAGGAAACTGGTTAAGGAAACTGGTTAAGGAAACTGGTTAAGGAAACTGGTTAAGGAAACTGGTTAAGGAAACTGGTTAAGGAAACTGGTTAAGGAAACTGGTTAAGGAAACTGGTTAAGGAAACTGGTTAAGGAAACTGGTTAAGGAAACTGGTTAAGGAAACTGGTTAAGGAAACTGGTTAAGGAAACTGGTTAAGGAAACTGGTTAAGGAAACTGGTTAAGGAAACTGGTTAAGGAAACTGGTTAAGGAAACTGGTTAAGGAAACTGGTTAAGGAAACTGGTTAAGGAAACTGGTTAAGGAAACTGGTTAAGGAAACTGGTTAAGGAAACTGGTTAAGGAAACTGGTTAAGGAAACTGGTTAAGGAAACTGGTTAAGGAAACTGGTTAAGGAAACTGGTTAAGGAAACTGGTTAAGGAAACTGGTTAAGGAAACTGGTTAAGGAAACTGGTTAAGGAAACTGGTTAAGGAAACTGGTTAAGGAAACTGGTTAAGGAAACTGGTTAAGGAAACTGGTTAAGGAAACTGGTTAAGGAAACTGGTTAAGGAAACTGGTTAAGGAAACTGGTTAAGGAAACTGGTTAAGGAAACTGGTTAAGGAAACTGGTTAAGGAAACTGGTTAAGGAAACTGGTTAAGGAAACTGGTTAAGGAAACTGGTTAAGGAAACTGGTTAAGGAAACTGGTTAAGGAAACTGGTTAAGGAAACTGGTTAAGGAAACTGGTTAAGGAAACTGGTTAAGGAAACTGGTTAAGGAAACTGGTTAAGGAAACTGGTTAAGGAAACTGGTTAAGGAAACTGGTTAAGGAAACTGGTTAAGGAAACTGGTTAAGGAAACTGGTTAAGGAAACTGGTTAAGGAAACTGGTTAAGGAAACTGGTTAAGGAAACTGGTTAAGGAAACTGGTTAAGGAAACTGGTTAAGGAAACTGGTTAAGGAAACTGGTTAAGGAAACTGGTTAAGGAAACTGGTTAAGGAAACTGGTTAAGGAAACTGGTTAAGGAAACTGGTTAAGGAAACTGGTTAAGGAAACTGGTTAAGGAAACTGGTTAAGGAAACTGGTTAAGGAAACTGGTTAAGGAAACTGGTTAAGGAAACTGGTTAAGGAAACTGGTTAAGGAAACTGGTTAAGGAAACTGGTTAAGGAAACTGGTTAAGGAAACTGGTTAAGGAAACTGGTTAAGGAAACTGGTTAAGGAAACTGGTTAAGGAAACTGGTTAAGGAAACTGGTTAAGGAAACTGGTTAAGGAAACTGGTTAAGGAAACTGGTTAAGGAAACTGGTTAAGGAAAAGGAATTACGAAACAAGCACGCTGCTGGGCTTTTTTGTTATGGTTTTAAGGCACAAAACTGCTATGGTCATTAGCGCCCGGTCTGTGACTGAGGAAAATGTAAAAATACGAAACTGGAAACCAGCAGCAATGGGAACGAAACTCAAAAAATTGTAGAAACTAAAAACAGAAGGAAAGCTTGAAAAACAACTATAGAAGGGGGTTGGTTGTCCCCAAAGAGAGCTTCAAATGACTATCGTCATCTCACTGGCACTAATAAACTCGAGAACGCGATCGGCTGAGCGCGTGTCATCTGCTAAAATGGACAATATTTCAGGCGACAGCTGCAGACGGGAGCGTAACGGAGTAAAATAGGGGCACTCAATTAAAAGGTGTCTTACCGTCCACAGCTGAGAGCAGTGGGGACAGAGTGGGGGAGGATCGCCGCTTAAAAGATGTCGATTGCTAAAAAGACAGTGCCCTATCCGGAGTCTAGTTAAAATTACCTCCTCCCGACGCCTCCTCCCGACGACGCGTTCGGGAGGAAGAGATCCAAGCACAAGGAAGAGCTTTCACGTCCCGCAATTTATTATGGGGAAGTGTCGACCAATGTGCATGCCATAAAACAGCAACACGACGACATAACACACTCCGCAGATCGGCCAAGGGAATCGTGCGAATAGCTGGCCGAAGAAGAGAGACTGCAGCCTTGGCCGCTATATCGGCCGCCTCATTTCCACAGATACGAACATGTCCTGGGATCCAGAGGAACGCCAGAGACGCCCCTCAAGTTGAGCAAGTGGAGGCAGTCCTGACTCCTATGGACCAGAGGGTGGACACGGTAGAGAGCTTGGAGACTGAGGAGAGAGCTGAGAGAATCTGAGCAGATAACATACTGTATCCGCTGATGGCGACGGATGTATTGCACAGCCTGGAGAACAGCGTAAAGCCCCGCAGTAAAAACCGAACACTGGTCGGGAAGTCGAAATCGATTTGGGGTGTCGCCAACAATATAGGCACTCCCTACACCAAACGATGTTTTTGAGCCATCAGTGTAAATAATTGTGGCTTCCTTCATTTGTGCACAGAGCAGAAAATGCCCGACGATAAGTGAAGGGGTACCATCCTTGGGAAACAAACGTCACGGAGCAGGTAGGTCCGGGGACGGAGCCAAGGCGATGCTGTACCCGAATATGTCAAGCAAGTTTTAGGAAAGCGGAAGGAAAGAGAATGGAGCAGTTGACGGAAGTGGAATCCCGGTGGTAGTAGGGAGGAAGGGCGGCCTGCATACACTAAATCCAAGGAGGCGTCGAAAAAAACGTCATGGGCTGGATTAGCAGGCATGGAAGACAGATGGCTAGCATAACGACTCAGAAGGACTGCTCGCCGATTGGACAGCGGAGGTTCAGCAGTCTCAGCATAAAGGCTTTCCACAGGGCTGGTGTAAAAAGCGCCAGACACTAAACGTAATCCACGGTGGTGGGTAGAGTCGAGACGCCGAAGAATAGACGGCCGAGCAGAGGAGTAGACTATGCTTCCATAGTCCAATTTCGAGCGCACTAAGGCGCGATAGAGGCGGAGAAGGACCACTCGGTCCGCTCCCCAGGAGGTACCACTCAGGACACGGAGGTTGTTGAGGGATCGCTACAGCGAGCCGAAAGATAGGAAACGTGGGAGGACCATCGCAGTTTTCTGTCAAACATAGGACCCAAGAATTTAGCGACGTCTGAAAACGGAAGGTTGACAGGTCCTAAATGTAAGGAGGGTGGAAGAAACTCCTTACGTCGCCAAAAATTAACACAAACGGTCTTACTGGGAGAAAAACGGAAGCCGGTTTCGATGCTCCAAGAGTGGAGGCGATCGAGACATCCTTGAAGACGTCGTTCAAGAAGGCTGGTCCGTTGAGAGCTGTAGTAGATCGCAAAATCGTCCACAATGAGGGAGCTCGAGACATCAGGAAGGAGACAACCCATAATTGAATTTATGGCAATGGCAAACAGTACAACACTCAGCACGGACCCCTGGGGTACCCCGTTTTATTGGGAGAAGGTACGGGAGAGAGTGGTGTTCACCCGCCCTTTAAATGTGCGCTCTACCATAAATACACGAAGAAAAAGGGGCAGCCGACCTCGAAAGCCCCAAGAGAACAGTGTGCGGAGGATGCCTGTCCTCCAACAGGTATCGTATGCTCTCTCCAGATCAAAAAATAATGCTACCGTTTGGCGTTTCCGGAGAAAGTTTTTCATGATATAACTGAAGACAGCAACAAGATGGTCAACTACGGAACGATGCTTTCGGAATCCGCATTAGGCAGGTGTTAAAAGACTGCGGGATTCCAACCACCAAGCTAAACGGTAATTCACCATACGCTCCAAAACTTTACAGACACTACTCGTGAGAGAAATGGGGCGATAGCTGGAGGGGAGATGTTTGTCCTTTCCAGGTTTCGGAACAGGAACGACGATAGCTTCCCGCCATCGTCTGGGAAAAGTACTGTCGGTCCAAATTCGATGATAAAGGCGAAGGAGGTAACGCAGACTATGGGTTGATAAATGCAACAACATTTGGACGTGGATACCATCCGGTCCTGGGGCGGAGGAGCGAGAAGAAGAGAGTGCATGTTGGAGTTCCCGCATGGAGAAAACAGTATTATAGCTTTCGCGATTTTGAGAGGAGAAAGCAAGGTGTCGCACTTCCGCTGCACGTTTCTTCGGGAGAAACGCTGGCGGGTAATTTGAAGAGCTCGAAATCTCAGCAAAGTGCTGACCCAACGAGTTAGAAATTGCGACGGGGTCCACTGATGTATCATGCGCGATAGTGAGCCCAGAGACCGGGGAGAAACTAGGCGAGCCACATAACCGTCGAATTCGACTTCAAACTTCCGGGAGGGAGGGAGGGAGGGGGGGGGGGAAGTGAAGGTGTTAAATGAGCTAGTAAAGAAATCCCAGCTTGCATTCTTGCTATCGCGGATGACACGACGGCATCGCGTACGGAACTGCTTATAGCGAATACAGTTGGCCAAAGTAGGATGGTGGCGGAAAACGCGAAGAGCACGTCGCCGCTCACGTATTGCGTCACGGCATGCCTCGTTCCACCAAGGAACTGGCGGGCGCCGGGGCAATTCGGAGGTGCGAGGTATTGAACGTTCCGCAGCTGTAAGAATAACGTCTGTAATATGAGTGACCTCATCGTCGACGCTAGGAAAGTTACGGTCATCGAATGTCGCTGGAGACGAAAAAGTGTTCAATCGGCTTGGGCTAACTTCCAGTGTCGCGGGCGCATAGATGGCAGTTGTGGCTGCAATCGAAGGACACATTGAAAGTGGTCACTCGAGTGTGTACCAGCAAGGGCGAAACATTGGAGTCTCCGAGCTAGCGGAACAGTACCGACCGAAAGGTCCAAATGAGATAAATTTGTCGTGGAGGCAGACAAAAATGTAGGGTCCCCAGTGTTGAGGCAAACAAGATCCGCTTGGTGGAAGACGTCTAGCAGTAGTGAGCCACGCAGACAAGGCTGTGGAGATCCCCAAAGTGGGTGGTGGGCATTGAAGTCCCCAACCAGCAAATAGGGGGGTGGAAGCTTACCAAAAAGATGAAGGAGATCAGCTCGTGCCATTGGTGTGGACGATGGAATGTATACAGTATAAAGAGAGAACGTGTATCCAGAAAGGGAGAGACGGACAGTGACAGCTTGGAAGGAAGTGTTTAAGGGGATTGGGTGATAATGGAGAGTATCATGGAGAAGAATCATGAGTCCATGTGCTGGAGTGCCTTCAACAGAGGGGAGATCAAATCGGACTGACTGAAAATGGGGAAAAACAAAGAGGTCGTGTGGACGCAGCTTTGTTTCCTGAAGACAGAAGGTGACCGGCGAGTAGGATCGTAAGAGGATCGACAATTCATCCCGATTGGCTCGGATGCTGCAGATATTCCAATGGATAATGGACATAGGGTGGACAGAAAATGGAAGAATGTGACCAAGGTTGCCCTCAACGACTGCTCAGAGCTTGCGACCGACAGCGTGGAACAGCATTCAGCCGAAGGCAGAAGATCCTGATCCATAGGTTGTTCAGGAGCAGCTCCTGCCACCAGCGATCGGCCGGTTGATCGGCCGCCAGCAGTGCGCCTCGGCGACACAGAAGATGGCCGAGGGCGGCTACCACCAGATGGTGCTGTAGATGAGACACGCCGTGGCGGAGGAGAGGAACTGGGTTTCTTACTAGCCTTCTTGAAAACAGGATGTTTAGATGGAGGAACTGATGGCTGTGAAGTTGGGGTACGTAAAAAATCTTCACGAGTATGCTCTTTTTTCGAAGCCTTGGTGTCTGACTTTTGGGCTCGAGATTTAGCAGAACCCGATGAAGGGTGAGCGATAGAGTGGGCAGGCGAAAGTGGTGAGGTTGAACGGGCGAATTTTGCGCTGGCCAATCTGACGACCGTCGCACTAAAGATGAGATCACAAGTCTGTGTGGCCGCCTCCTTTGTTGGCCGAGGAGAAGCAAGGACAGTGCTGTATTTTCCTGTCTGAGGCACGGTGGGCTGTCGACTGGCGAATAATTTTCGAGCAGCAAAGGTCGACACCTTTTCCTTTTATCTGATTTCCTGGATGAGCTTTTCGTCCTTAAAAACGGGGCAATCACGAGAGGAAGCAGCGTGGTCACCCATACAGTTGATGCAGCGAGGGGATGGAGGTGGAGAAGCACCCTCATGGGCATCCTTGCTATACGTAACACATTTGGCCGGATTGGAACAGGACTGGCTGGTGTGATTGAACCGCTGACACCGATAGCAACGCGTAGGGTTTGGGATGTAAGGGCGAACGGAAATTATCTCATAGCCTGCTTTGATTTTCGATGGGAGTTGAACTTTGTCAAATGTCAAGAAGACAGTGCGCGTTGGAATGATATTCGTGTCAACCCTTTTCATGACTATGAAAACCCGTTACGCCCTACAGGCAGTGTTTTATTTCCTCGTCGGACAATCCGTCGAGGGAGCGTGTATAAACGACCCCACGTGAGGAATTTGAAGTGCGGTGCACTTCCACCTGGACAGGGAAGGTGTGTAGCAGTGAAGTACGCAGCAATTTTTGTGCCTGGAGGGCACTGACTGATTCTAACAACAAGGTGCCATTTCGTTATCTGGAACAAGACTTGACAGGACCTGCAATTGCGTCGACACCTTTCTGAATAATGGAAGGGTTGACCGTGGAGAAATCTTGACCTTCGTCACACCGAGAAACAACAAGGAACTGTGGCAACGATGGAAGCACCGACTGTGGTTGAGACTCTGTGAACTTACGCTTGTGAGCAGACATAGTAGAAGATAAGGAAACCATTGCAGAAGTATCCCCCACGATTACCGGAGTCTCCGATGGCGTGCTCCTCCCTTGTGATGGCCCTCTCTGAGGGCACTCCCGCCTTAGGTGATTGTTCACAGCTCAGGTAATCACACCTCCCTGGGCCTGGCCGTTACCAGGGGGTACGTACGTGTCCTACCTGTCTACCCGGGGCGGGGAATTACGAGTTACCACATCACCAGCTACACATAGAAATGCGTGGATCGGCCTTCAGACACAAACGGAGGAGGACAAACGGAGGAGGACAAACGGAGGAGGACAAACGGAGGAGGACAAACGGAGGAGGACAAACGGAGGAGGACAAACGGAGGAGGACAAACGGAGGAGGACAAACGGAGGAGGACAAACGGAGGAGGACAAACGGAGGAGGACAAACGGAGGAGGACAAACGGAGGAGGACAAACGGAGGAGGACAAACGGAGGAGGACAAACGGAGGAGGACAAACGGAGGAGGACAAACGGAGGAGGACAAACGGAGGAGGACAAACGGAGGAGGACAAACGGAGGAGGACAAACGGAGGAGGACAAACGGAGGAGGACAAACGGAGGAGGACAAACGGAGGAGGACAAACGGAGGAGGACAAACGGAGGAGGACAAACGGAGGAGGACAAACGGAGGAGGACAAACGGAGGAGGACAAACGGAGGAGGACAAACGGAGGAGGACAAACGGAGGAGGACAAACGGAGGAGGACAAACGGAGGAGGACAAACGGAGGAGGACAAACGGAGGAGGACAAACGGAGGAGGACAAACGGAGGAGGACAAACGGAGGAGGACAAACGGAGGAGGACAAACGGAGGAGGACAAACGGAGGAGGACAAACGGAGGAGGACAAACGGAGGAGGACAAACGGAGGAGGACAAACGGAGGAGGACAAACGGAGGAGGACAAACGGAGGAGGACAAACGGAGGAGGACAAACGGAGGAGGACAAACGGAGGAGGACAAACGGAGGAGGACAAACGGAGGAGGACAAACGGAGGAGGACAAACGGAGGAGGACAAACGGAGGAGGACAAACGGAGGAGGACAAACGGAGGAGGACAAACGGAGGAGGACAAACGGAGGAGGACAAACGGAGGAGGACAAACGGAGGAGGACAAACGGAGGAGGACAAACGGAGGAGGACAAACGGAGGAGGACAAACGGAGGAGGACAAACGGAGGAGGACAAACGGAGGAGGACAAACGGAGGAGGACAAACGGAGGAGGACAAACGGAGGAGGACAAACGGAGGAGGACAAACGGAGGAGGACAAACGGAGGAGGACAAACGGAGGAGGACAAACGGAGGAGGACAAACGGAGGAGGACAAACGGAGGAGGACAAACGGAGGAGGACAAACGGAGGAGGACAAACGGAGGAGGACAAACGGAGGAGGACAAACGGAGGAGGACAAACGGAGGAGGACAAACGGAGGAGGACAAACGGAGGAGGACAAACGGAGGAGGACAAACGGAGGAGGACAAACGGAGGAGGACAAACGGAGGAGGACAAACGGAGGAGGACAAACGGAGGAGGACAAACGGAGGAGGACAAACGGAGGAGGACAAACGGAGGAGGACAAACGGAGGAGGACAAACGGAGGAGGACAAACGGAGGAGGACAAACGGAGGAGGACAAACGGAGGAGGACAAACGGAGGAGGACAAACGGAGGAGGACAAACGGAGGAGGACAAACGGAGGAGGACAAACGGAGGAGGACAAACGGAGGAGGACAAACGGAGGAGGACAAACGGAGGAGGACAAACGGAGGAGGACAAACGGAGGAGGACAAACGGAGGAGGACAAACGGAGGAGGACAAACGGAGGAGGACAAACGGAGGAGGACAAACGGAGGAGGACAAACGGAGGAGGACAAACGGAGGAGGACAAACGGAGGAGGACAAACGGAGGAGGACAAACGGAGGAGGACAAACGGAGGAGGACAAACGGAGGAGGACAAACGGAGGAGGACAAACGGAGGAGGACAAACGGAGGAGGACAAACGGAGGAGGACAAACGGAGGAGGACAAACGGAGGAGGACAAACGGAGGAGGACAAACGGAGGAGGACAAACGGAGGAGGACAAACGGAGGAGGACAAACGGAGGAGGACAAACGGAGGAGGACAAACGGAGGAGGACAAACGGAGGAGGACAAACGGAGGAGGACAAACGGAGGAGGACAAACGGAGGAGGACAAACGGAGGAGGACAAACGGAGGAGGACAAACGGAGGAGGACAAACGGAGGAGGACAAACGGAGGAGGACAAACGGAGGAGGACAAACGGAGGAGGACAAACGGAGGAGGACAAACGGAGGAGGACAAACGGAGGAGGACAAACGGAGGAGGACAAACGGAGGAGGACAAACGGAGGAGGACAAACGGAGGAGGACAAACGGAGGAGGACAAACGGAGGAGGACAAACGGAGGAGGACAAACGGAGGAGGACAAACGGAGGAGGACAAACGGAGGAGGACAAACGGAGGAGGACAAACGGAGGAGGACAAACGGAGGAGGACAAACGGAGGAGGACAAACGGAGGAGGACAAACGGAGGAGGACAAACGGAGGAGGACAAACGGAGGAGGACAAACGGAGGAGGACAAACGGAGGAGGACAAACGGAGGAGGACAAACGGAGGAGGACAAACGGAGGAGGACAAACGGAGGAGGACAAACGGAGGAGGACAAACGGAGGAGGACAAACGGAGGAGGACAAACGGAGGAGGACAAACGGAGGAGGACAAACGGAGGAGGACAAACGGAGGAGGACAAACGGAGGAGGACAAACGGAGGAGGACAAACGGAGGAGGACAAACGGAGGAGGACAAACGGAGGAGGACAAACGGAGGAGGACAAACGGAGGAGGACAAACGGAGGAGGACAAACGGAGGAGGACAAACGGAGGAGGACAAACGGAGGAGGACAAAGACCTGCAAGCAGAGAAAGCAAAGAATGTGTTACATTTTCGAGCGTCCATCTCTGGACATAAGCACAAAACATACTCCCAGATGGGGAGAAAGGGAAGGAAAGAGGCGGAGGCGAGGGGGGGACGAAGATGGGGGATGGGGAAGGATGCGGAAACGAAGGTATGCAGCCCGGGCCACATTAGCTCGGGGTCCCGTGCTCTCTACGCATGTATCCACAAAAGAATTTGGACCCCCTGGAGGGGGGGGGGGGCGCTGCTGGGCGTGTTCCCATTCAGGATGGTTGTTGTCTTTACATTGTGACGACACAAAACGCGAACAACATTCTGTGGCAGTATTGTTTCTGATACCCTGTAGGAGAATCATTACCAACACTGATTTTGAGAACTGTGTGTGTAAATTAAACAGCACTGATGCCACGAAAAAAAAAAAAAAAATAATATTCAGACGTGTGCCTTACAAGAATGAAGGAATTTGATAATTGTAAGGACTGGAAACCTAGCTACCCAAAAACAGCCACTGTATTTCATAGCAATCATTGAACTAAATGTAGCGTGTGGTACCGCATTTCCAGTGCACATAGTTACGTCCCTTAGCTTTGACTGCACAGACTGGGTTAACTACACCTACGCATTTTCTTAACTGAAATCACTACAGATTAGCCGTTTGAGTGCCATTTCCTAGTTCCCTTTACAGTGTCAACAATAAGCTAGAGAACAGCAAATATTCGACGTGTGGTGTCAGACATTTGGACTATCCGCAGCGGTCACTCAAGATACACCATTTGAAGTTTCCTTATGGTTGGTGTAATCAGTAAACACCCACTTACTCCACGCGGTAGTCAGTCGCCAAGAACCATATCTTGTGCGAGTTATGCTGGGAAATTACTTCAGGCTAAAGTTTCTTACGTCTTAACGCTGCCATTGTCCTGCCACCATTCCAACCCAGAGGAAAGTTTTACAGCTCTTAGTGTGCTATGGCTGCACAACGAGTAATTGTCACGAAACGATGCTAATAACTTATTAACGGGCCCAATGCCATCTATGGAAGATTGACATGTTTTAGAATACTGCTTGGGAGAGGGAAGAACAGGAGGGTGGAGGTTGAGGGGGGGACTGGGAACAGCAGAGGTGCTACAGGAATACTACATGCTTTGTGGGGCACCAGCATCGCCGCGATCCCCACACCTTACCATGGTCACAACACAACAGGGACACCACCAGTGAAGAAAGGAGAAACAAAACCGCACGGAAGTTCAGACAAAACATAGGGAAAAAGGCGGGAGAACCTGTCGGTTGTAGAGGGAAGCTCAAGACCTCCATAACCTACGCGAATGCTAACTGAAGGACTCCGTTTCGAAAGGAAAATTCTAGTACTTTAACCTGGGAGAACAAACCACTTTCGCAAAGGAAACTTTGGACAGATGTAACCATGCAAGGATCGTCCCGTAACACAAGGGACAACGAGGGTGGAGTGGTACATTTACTGCAAAAAAGGTGGGGCGGTCCAGTAAGATATGGATGACCACGAGGGGATCCCGCAACTACAACGGAGGGGGAGAGCTCATTGCGGAGTAAAAAGCCATGGGTCAAACTAGTGTGGCCAATAAAAAGACGCCAGAGGATAGAAATATTGCCGCTGGGAGAG
Organism: Schistocerca nitens; assembly: GCF_023898315.1. Taxonomy (NCBI): domain Eukaryota; kingdom Metazoa; phylum Arthropoda; class Insecta; order Orthoptera; family Acrididae; genus Schistocerca; species Schistocerca nitens. The sequence continues at coordinate 451,081,234 of NC_064616.1, forward strand.
GCAGAGGGTAGAACGCCACATACTTGGAGTCTCCTTGACTGCACCAAGTTTATTAGATGTGGGAGGAGGTAGCCTCAGAGTTCCGAAGACTGAGCAAGAATGGATCTGGCGTAAAGCTGCAAATCCGTCCACTGATGGCTCACAGAGAACAGTAGGTAAGTAGCCGCCGCCCCTCCAAAGGCACATTAAAAATTCATTACCGGAGATATCTATGTGGCCAGAAACCCAAAGGAAATCAGCCCGACAAGCAGCATCACTAAGATCAGTGAGAAGGTTGTGGATGCAGAGACCAAGGGCTAGTGAGAAAAACATCGAGCCATAGCCTGAAGGCCACTCACTGAGCCAGTGCAGGTGAAAGTGAGCTGTTTAATAAAGCAGAGTGTCTGACAGATGGCCATCAGCTCTGCAGTTTTGTTTTATTTCAGGGCGCAAGAACAGCTGAGATCATATGCCTTAGAATACTAATGTGTGAAAGGAGTCAAAAGCGACTACACGTTAAGCCCAGTCGATGGAAGAAAGAGCTAAGAACAAAGACTTACTCTTTGAGAAAGGTCCCCAAAATACGCTGTAGAGAGGAGGTGGTCCCGAACCAGAGATTAACTGTCCTTCGCCACATTGCTACGATGGATAAAAAGTGAAACATGGTCGACAGTTCGTGAAAACAGCTGATAGCAAGTGGCGAACACACACTAGAACGTAAACAGTTAAAGTGTATTTGGTCAGGAAATTGCGAACAGTCAAATGAGCACATAGTGGGGGGGGATAACCACCTAACAAATGATGGCTACAACTACAGTGCCCAATAAGCAATGGTCATCTCGTAGCGAGGCAGATGAGGTCGGCCAAGCTTCTGGGAGAGGCTTAATTGCCCAGAGCTTGTTCCATGAAGAGAAAACCAGAGGTGATGCCAAAGTGAAACTGTCTGCCTACAGACGGCAACGTGGAGATGATCAGAAGGAGTGGAAGAACTAGCGGGCCGAGTTATGGTTACTGTAGCCTTGTCAGTATAATCAGAAGCCTCATTTCCCGTCACGCCAAGGTGACCAGGAACCTACAAACATCATAGCGCCTCCCTCAAGAGAGAGCAAGTGGAAGCTGTCTTGGATCCATTGCACAAAGGGATGCACTGTATACAGCACTAAGAGAATCAGAGCAGGTGACAATTTAAAAGCCTGTGTCACCTGCTGTACTACGTGGCCTGATAGAGGGCGAAGAGCGCTGTTGTAAATATTGAGCATTATTCCTGAACTTGGTAACGAAAATGGTTGGTGCCAATGACGAAAGTACACCCGACACCACAGTCAGTCCCAGAGCCATCGGTGTACACGAAGGTGCTACTGCTGAATTGTGCGTGAAGGTGAAGAAACTGACTGCGTTACATCGAACCTGGAGTAGTTTCCTTAGCATTCAAATGAAGTCTCAGATGAACATGGGCCGCCACACGAAGTCCACGTGGTGAAAGGTTCACACCAGTCATGAACATGGCAAGTAGCGTGCAGTTAAGTTGCCAGAGCAATAGTCTAAAGCCAACTCCAGGAGGTAACAGACAAGAGTGGGACACCCCATAAAGTTTATGAAAAAAGCCATCGAAGGAGGAGGAATCGGATGGGTGGCTGGGCAAGAATATACACTGAGGAGAACATGACACTGGTGTGAAAGCGGTAATTCGGCAGCTTCTGCATAGATACTCTGAACTGGGCTAGTGTGAAATGTGCCAGTGGCCAAACAGACTCCTTGATGGTGGATTGTATTAAGACAGCGTACGATGTACAGATGAATGAACACAACAGCCAGCCTAGTTTAGAACGGACAAGGGACTGGTACAAACAGAGGAGGGTAACCCGATCCATTCCTCAGGAAGTACCGCTTAGGGCCCATAGGACATTGAGGGACCATGTACAGTAGGCAGCCAGGTAAGACCTGTGGGAGGACGAAGAACGCTTCTTATCAAGACAGACCCCAGTAATTTCATAGTTTCAGCAATTAGATGAGCAACATGCCCAAGATGTAAAGACAGTGGAAGAAACGCATAGCGCCGCTAGAAATTCATACAAATGGTTTTATCAGTGGAAAACCAAAAGCCATTGTCGATGCTCCTTAAATAAAGACAATCAAGAAATCGCTGAAGAAGTCAGTCAAGGAGACAAATCCGAGGAGAGCTGCTATAAATCGTAAAGTCGTTGACGAAAAGAGCCACAGATGCCTGATGGGAGACAATGTGATAGGGTTAATGGCTATAACAAGGATGACGACGCTGAGACGCCCCATTCTCCTGGACGATGGTGCCCGACAAGGCCGAACCCACACATACCTTGAAAACTGTCGAAGATGCCTGAAGAAAATGGGGCAGGTGGCCTCTGAAGCCCCACATGTATAGAGTAAAGAGATTCTAGTCCTCGAGCACATGTCTTAGTATCTCCAAGAAGCACAGCCACAGTCTGGTATTTCCGCAGAAAACCGTTTGTGAAATGGTCAAATACAGGAAAGCATACCTAAAATCCACATTGTGCAGTGGCTAATGGATTGAGAGATTCTAGCCATCATACCAGCTGGCCCTGAATATTATGTTCCACCACATTGCAAACACAGCTGGCGGGAAATGGGGAAGCAGCTAGAAGGAAGGTGTTTAACAGTGGCTCCACGCCAGCAACTGGGAAACGTGCCATCGTGCAATTTTAAGTATGAAGGAGAAATTGCTTACCCACAACAGAAAGGTGCTGCAACATCTGAACGCAAGCAACCTCTGGCTCTGGGACAGAGGACTGGAATTAAGTGAGAGCATAATCTAGCACCCTCGTAGTAATGGTGGCATTGTAGCACGATTCTTGTAAGACAAGAGTATTACCCGAGCCACCTCCACTTTTTGCCGAGGTAAGACGGTGGGTTGATAGTGGGTGGAGATCGAAATCACCGCAAAATAGTGACCTAGGGTGTTTTAGGTAGCAGTACGGTCGACAATGACATCTTCCATGGTCAGGACAGAAATTGGGAATGAATCTTGCGCCCAGAAGGCCCACGGAGTTTGACCAACACGACGGAAGAGAGTGAAACTGTTAAACTAGTCCACAAAATCCAGCTAGCATTTCTGCTGTCCCGAACAATGTGGCAACAGTACATACACCATTTTTATAACATACAGTTGGCCATCGTAGGATGACTGTTAAAAACGTGGAGAGCAGATCTCCATTCCGAATAGCGTTGCGCCACACCTCAGTCCACCAAGGGACCAGGAAACGAAGCAGTGAAGATGAAGTGCAAGGAATGGAACGTTCTGTGGCGGTAAGAAACTTTTGTAAGTACTCTAACTAGTCATTAGATCTGTGGAAATGTTCATCGAAGATCGTCAGAGAGGAGCTGTGTCCAGAGGGCCTTAGAAAGATCCCAACTGAGTTCACACGTATGTAGGGTATCAGCCAGCAGGTGGATAGCCAAATGGAAAAGGTCGCTAGAGAACATGTCAGAGAATGGGCCACTCGAGACGATGGGCAAACTAGGTAGTACAGAGGCCCAAATGGGTATATGTGTATGCAGTCTGGGAGGATAGTGGGTGCTCCAGTGTTAAGGCGAATGACGTTGAGTTGACAGAGGTGATCGGCCAAGACAGAACCTTTAAGTCAGGTTCTGGAAAAGGGCTATAGTCACCGACCAGCAACAAGATGTAAGGTAGTTCGTCAATAAGCTGCTCGACTTGAGGGGGGGGGGGGGGGGGAGAATTTAGAACTGAGTACCCACATGGAAGCACATAAGATAGCACACTGGAGATGCCGCTCCACGGAGGCCACCGAGTGAGAGCTAGCCCAAATACAGAAATCTTCCACATACAGAGCCAGGGTGACCAAGAGCCTAGCGGAGGCTGCAAGTCCATTAACAGTGATAAGGAGGAGGACACTAATGAGGAACCCTACGGAGCGCCATGCTCTGGGGTCTGTGGAGAGCTGAGAACAGTGCCAACAACAACTCTGACAACCAGTGGAACAGGAACTGGTGAATAAAATTCTGAAGGGGGCCCAAATGACGCCACTCATGGAGCTTTAGCAGGAAGTGATGATGCCGAGCTTTCTTTTAGGCTTTTGAAAGATCGAAGAAACACCAGCAAGATGGCAGTGCAGAGGAAAATTCTGCCAAACTGTGGTCTCCAATCGAAGCAAATGATCTGAGACTTTGAAAGGTGAGTCCCTGAACTATGTCCCGAGACTGGTGAGGAGTTATGGACCTTGTACGTGGCTTAGATTGTCACAAACACAAAGGGCAGCTGACTGGGTGGCAGTAATAGTATTCATCGACAGCAAAGCCAACCACATCTTATTGAGACACTCCACTTCACCGAATTGTCTGCCTTTTCCCACAGAAGATTGCTCCTTGGTGGCGATGGAAGACTTAATCGGTTCTAGTGCAGGTCATGTAGTGGGGAAAGCATGTCACTCCAAGCTGGCAATTCTGGTCTCCTTGAAGGATGTAGCTAAGGAGGGAAGGCTGCAGCATCATAAGAAGCAACATTTAAGAACAGCCAGCTTTTTGGAGCTTGGTATGTCCACCCCAATACCACCAACTCAAATCACGGACTCTCCCCATGGGCACCACTCAGACACAGCAGAGGCCATCTAGCATGGTTGCCATTGCCAGTTCCAATGTTCCAGATTGAAAAGCAACCACTCCTTGGCATACATGGGGAAGCAACAGCTAAGGTATCAGAATTGTGATCACTTATCAGGAGACTCAGACAGATGGGTACGTAACAGCCCCACCACACCGGCTGGCTATCTATGCTCATGTTCAAGTGGGGTGGAGAGAGGGGTCTACAGCAAGGAAAGGAAGACTAGAGAGAGGGGGAGAGGTACCCACACCATAGATGCTACAGAGGGAGTTCTTCCCCAAATTGCTCACACTACAGAGAGGAAACTTTTAGAAGTGGAGGTCAGACCCCAAAGGAGGACCATTGTGTTGCCAGGTAGACGTCATTAAGAACACAGGGGGAAGTAGAGGGCAGAGGGTAAGGAGAAAGGATGGGGAGGGAGGGACACCGAGAAGGAAATGCACCTTGGGAAGGAAGAGTGGGCCTCTACAGCTCGGGACCCCAGGTGCGCCACACACGAACTCACGGACGACCAAGAGATTACATGTCACCACAAATATATGAATCAGCTTCACTGGACAGCAGAGACCCTGTCTGATCATTGACATCTACGAGTTGAAGAAAGAAGAGTTATGTCTCTTTGAAAGGAGATGTTTGGAAATCAACTGACAGGCGACAGTAACAGGGAATTATTTAAGTACACATCTAATGATATATGAATGTATATTGTAAAGGTTGACGTCGATGCAACCACACTTCTGTCATTGGCTGTTGGTTTCAGTTCCATGTAGTTTTTCACATCCTACACTTCTCGAAGCCTTCCAAATACTTCACCCTAGTCCGTTCTCTTTCCTTTCCCAGCACCTTCCTTTCAATATTCTGGAAGTAGTTGTGTCTTAACTTATACAATAAACTTTCTGTTCCTTAATGATCTCTCCTCGTGTCCTTTCCTTAAGACTTCCAGGTTTGTTTTCGCTTTCCGTCCGCCATTGTCACTTTCCACCATACCCACATGTTAGTAGCTTTTAGTCTATTCTTTTACCTTGTACCCAGAGCTCAGCTTTCACGTACATAGAGCAGTGAAGTCCTTACAATTTATTTTTATTAGTCAAATATCTTTTGCCAATATAATCTTTGTCACTTCCATTAAACATTTATCGTCCTCCGGTTATACCAACCAGATACAATTGTTCACTTTATCAATTCTGACACTTTCATATTTTTTGATTTCGTCCCCAAATTTCCGTACTACGATTACTATTTTTTTCCATTCACTATTGCGAGGGCGTGCTGAACAGTAATGCCTCCAAAATTTGTATGTGGGAACTCTAAGCTTTTTAAATAAAGCAGATGTCATTAACAGTCCATATATTTACTCTTCATGTCTACATACTTATTTCTTCCAACGAGAGAAGAGTTTGTTGAGAGTAGTGTTGTAGAGTGTGTGTCGACGGAGCCAAAACCTCACCTCTGCTTGCATTGCTATCTCATTATCTAAGTGAAGTCTCGAAGTTATTCCAATTTTGGAAACAGATGAAAATCGAAGGGGGGCAATTCGGAACTCAGTAACACTGAATCCAAGGGTGGTGGCGGAGGAGGGGGGAGGGGGGTGGGAGATAGTTGCAGATGTTGCACCATTCATTTCATGTGTGGTCTGGCATTGTCATGCTGAAGAAGAGGGTGCTCGTGTGGACAAACTATTCGAATCCTAAACTCTATTACAGTAGTACTTGTATCCTGAACTTATGTTGCTTGTTTATATAGTCACGTAGTGTGTGACCTTCAATGTATCCTGTTTAGATCATTCCTTCGTGGTCTTCCATAGTTCACACTGTCCAGCAGGGTACAAGTTAAAAGAAAAGTGACTACGAGAGGAGTCAATACAGTGCAGGTATACTAATGATACACGCTGGTCAAGTTACAACAGGCACAGAAAGGGCGAAAGCTTAGACACTTACTGACAGAGAAAAAACCAACATCGAAGCACCCAGAAGTCATGATCGGAAATAAATTTTACTACGTAAATAATTACAGTTTTAATTCTGTAGTAGGTACAATGGCTACCAGAGCGCGTTAGTGTTTAACGTTGTTACTATGCCTAGTGGATTAGGTGAGAGACACGAACAGCATCATACGTTGAGTGATCAGTGAAGGACATGGGACGCCTCGTATTTTTGAAAGAGAGCGTTATCACAATCTGAAATATCTAAACTGATCACATAGTAGATTTTCGTTTGGCCGACATGTCAAACCGTGGAATATAGAAATTTGTAGGGCATTCCGATGTGACCTGACCTCATACTGGGCTGCATGAAAATTTGGTTTTGGTTTGCTTTGCTCTAGAGCGCAAAAAAAAGAGAAAGAAAAAACTGGGGTCATACGCACCCAAGTCGAAACTACAGAACACGGAGACAAGTTTAGAAACGACTATACGTCAGTTACAGTTGACATAATAGAAGACAGCTAAAAACAGGCATGTGGAGAAAGTGCTAAAAAGGCACCATACAGAAACGGAGGTCCTGAACTAAAAATTATATAGTCTTCGCCACATTGCGTTGGCGGATAAAAAGTAAAACGCGGTCGACAGACCGAGCGTCATTTGCTAAAATGGCCGATAGCTCAGGCGGCAAACTCAAGCGGCAAACTCAAGCGGCAACGTAAACGATTAAACCATGGGCAGTCCGTCAAGAAGAGGGCAGTTAAAACTTGGGCGCAGTGTGTACGAAGTGGTGGCGTAGCGCCACTTAAATGATGATTACTAAAAAGGCAGTGTCCAACACGCACCCTAGTGAAAATCACCTCCCGGCGGGAGGGGGGCCGAGAGGAAGTCGTCCAAGCCATTGGAAGAGGCTTAATAGGCCGGAGCTTATTCCCCTGAAGCGAAGACCAGTGGCGATGCCAAACGGACACCCCTCCTGACAGACGGCTACAGAGTTCGTGGCAAGGAATAAAGGAACTAGCAAGCTGAGGTACGAGGACTGCAGCCTTCGCAGCAGCATCAGCAGCCTCGTTTCCTGGCAGACAGACGTGACCAGGACCTCCCGAATCACCACACTGGCTTCACCAAGAGTGAGCAAGTGACAGTTTTCCTGGACCCGTTGTAGTAAGGGATGGACAGTGTTCAGCACACAGGCTTTGAAGGACGCCGAGTGAGTCTGAGCAGAGGACACAATTGAAAAGGCTGTGTCGCCGGATGTACTCCGTGGCTTGATAAAAGGCGAAGAGCTCTGTTGTAAATACTGAGCACTGTGCTGGAACCTGACGTCGAAACACACGGGTGCCAATGGCGAAGGCACACCCGAACCCACGGTCACTCCGAGAGCCATCAGCATATAAAAAGGTACTATCGCAAAGCTCCATGAGAAAGTCGTGAAACTGAAGGCGATAGACCGAGGCTGGAGTAGTGTCCTTAGTAAGCGAACGAAGGCCAAGGCTGACATGGGCCGCTTTACGAAGCCAAGGCGGTGAAGGGTTCACACCCACCGAGAAACTTGCAGGTAGTGTGAATTTCAGCCGCAGTAGCAAGAGCCGAAAGTGGACTCCAGGAAGTAACAGAGGAGAGGGACGCGCCCCATGCTATAGATCAAAGGAATAATCAAAGGAAGAGTAATAGGATGAGTGGCCACACATGGCAGACGAACTGCATGCATACCTGCCGAGAAGAAAGTCACAGCAGTACGACAGTGTTAGTTCAGCAGCTTCCGCATACAGACACTCAACCAGGCTGGTGTAAAAGGCGCCTGTGGCCAAACAGATGCCACGATGATGGATGGTGTTGAGACGGAGTAAGAGGGATGGTAGTGCCGACGCATGAACAAAGCACCTACAGTCTAATTTCGAACGGACAAGGGACCGGTACAATCGGAGGAAGGTGGTTCGATCGGTACCCCAGGAAGTACCATTGAGGACACTTAGGAGCCGGATGAAGTGGGCTGCCAGGTAAGACACATGGAAGGACTAAGTTTCCTATCGAGTATGAGCCCCAGGAACTTCATAGTTTAACGAACGGAAGGGCAACAGGACCAAGCTGTAAAGATTGTGGGCGGAACCATTTGCGTCCCCAGAAATTCATACAGACGGTTTTGTCAGGGAAAAGGACATGCCATTGTCGATGCTCCAGGAGTAAAGATGATCAAGACACTGCTGAAGACTGCGCTCTGTGAGACAGGTGCGTGAACTGCAGTAGATGGCAAAATAGTAAACAAAAATGGAGCCGGAGATGCCCAGCGGAGACAGGCCATTACAGGGTTAATGGTGATAGCAAAGACGACGACGATCAGGACCGAACCCTGAGGCACACCTTTTTTCTAGATAAAGGTGTCCAAACAAGGTGGAAACGACATGCACCTTGAAAACTCGGTCTTTTAAAAATGCCTGAAGGAAACAGGGCAGGCGGCCACTGAAGCGCCATGTGTAAAGAGTAAGGAGGATACCAGTTCTCCAGCAAGTGTCCTATACCTTCTCCAAATTGAAAAACACGGCCAGTCAGATTTCCGCAGAAAACCGTTCATGACATGGGTGGACAAAGTAACGAGATGGTCATCTGCAATCGCCGCTCTCGAATTCCACACTATGCATTCCTCAAATTGCGAGACTCTAGCCACCATACCAGACAGGCATGAATCATACGTTCCATCACCTTGCAAACGCAGCTGGTAAGAGATGGGGTGGTAGCTAGGAAATTTTTTGTCCAAAATGGCTCTGAGCACTAAGGGACTTAACATATGTCATCAGTCCCCTAGAACTTAGAACTACTTAAACCTAACTAACCTAAGGACATCACGCACATCCATGCCTGAGGCAGGATTCGAACCTGCGACCGTAGCAGTCGCGCGGTTCCGGACTGAGCGCCTAGAGCCGCTAGATCACCGCGGCCGGCAGTTTTTGCCCTTACTGGGCTTAGGTGTGGATATGACGGTGGCTTCACGCCAGCGTCCGGGACATGTGCACTCTACCCAGATGCGGTTTTACATGGTAAGCAGAAAGCGCTTGCCCGCAAGCGACAGGTGCTGCAACATTTGAATATATATGGCATCTGACCCTGGGGGCGAAGGATCGGGATGAACAGAGCATGATCTAGCTCCCTCATAGTAAAGGCAGCATTGTAGCACTCACGATTCGGAGAAGGGAGAAGGGGAGATAGCTAATGGGTACACGAGGACATCGTCTGCTACTGTCCGGCTGGAAATTGGGTAATGTATCCTGGTCCCAGAGAGCTGTCATAGGTTGGCCCACACGGCAGAGGCAGTGGAACTGTAAAGAACTAGTGAATGAAATCCAGCTAGCTTTTTCCTGTCTCGAAGAACGCGACGACACACTGCACGTATCTGTTTATAAGGAATTCAGTACACGAGACCACAAGGAACGTGGAGGAGCAGGAGGAGTCTTTAAATCATTAGCCTCATTACCCTTGTGTTTCGTGGACAAAGATTGGGCAGATGACTTACTGCGAGAAAATCCCCCCCCCCCTGCTCCTTCCAACTGGGGTCCCCCTTCACAAGGGGGTTGCACCCTCCTTAGGTGACAGGCCACACCTCAGGCCACAACTGACAGACGGATCGATCGGCAATTGGGAAGGTTGCAGCTCAGGCTGTTGTTTAGAACTCGTTGCCAACGATATGGAAGGCCTAGTATAGCGTTATCAGAGCCTGTCCTGTTGATGGTGCGAATGGAGCGGTCTACTGCCTGTGTAATCTCCGCAACAGTTCTGAAGCGAATGCCACTAAGTGGTTCCTATTTGGAATCAAATCGGAGTCACAAAGCCTTAAGTCCGCGAGTATGGTGGATAGTACAGTACTTCCCAGTCCCATAGACCGAACAGAGCAGCCACAGCTTGCGCTGTATGTGCCGGGGCATTGTCGTGCAAAATGATGGGTGGGTTGCGCAGAAAGTGTCGCCGCTTCTTTCGCAAAGCTGGTCGCAGGTGACGCTCCGAAATCCAACAGTAATACTGTGCATTGACGGTCTGCCGTGGAGGAACGTAATGCGTTAGGGTAATAACATCACAGTCTTACACGAGAATCACCATAACTTTAGACCGCTAAATTCGCACCATCAATAGAATAGGCTCTGCTAACGGTATACTACGCCTTCAACATCGTTGGCAACGTGTTCTAAACAATGCTTGTAACTACTTTGAAGGACAGTAACAGGTGTAAATCTATTTTATTCTTTTGTGAATGAATAGTAGCCGCTATTTAAGCTCCAACCCTCGTATAATGCGAATACGACAAAGGGAGTGGGTAATAGTGTGGAAAATACACATGGCTTGCGCAAGGGGATGTTTAGTTCAGAGGAACCTCTCCATCTGCTCACAATAGTTTGTTTACTACGATGGCGATGATCGTCCATGTACCTAATTATGTTCAGTAATTGCTCCGTTGACAAATGTTTTTGCTAGGCTTCAGTGAATACCGGAGTCTTGGCTCCCTGTCCGACAAGAATAATTAACTACGTGGCTCCACACCTGTTTCAATATAATTTTCACTTTTTAAGCACGTATGATCACTGCACTCACCACCCCACCCCCCACCCCCCCTCTGTCTGTGTGTGTGTGTGTGTGTGTGTGTGTGTGTGTCGCTCTCTCTCTCTCTCTCTCTCTCTCTCTCTCTCTCTCTCTCTCTCTCTCTCTGTGTGTGTGTCGCTCTCTCTCTCTCTCTCTCTCTCTCTCTCTCTCTCTGTGTGTGTGTGTGTGTGTGTGTGTGTGTCTTAAACATCACTGGTCCTTTGCGATCTGGCACTCAAGGCGTTCCTGGTCAGTGTTACATGCCTAGTTCACCTGTATTATGAAGGACAGGGTGAAGGGATAAGTGCCAAGGCGGAGACAGCTAATAACTATCACCACAAGTCAAAGCAGATACATTTGAAGTGCAGGGCACCGTCAGATGAGTACAGGTTACTTTTTTGACCAACACTTAAGAGGAAAATTAATTTCTTACAATAACTTCTGAAGTATGAAACATACCGGATACCGCAGTGCTTCCATACTGCAGCCCATTAAAACTTCAATTCTATAAAGGCAGTATGCGACGAATGTCTCTTTGGCAGTGCGTGCAACACGCGCTTGGAAATGCGAATAGTCATTTCAGGACAACCGTATGAAACGGATGAGAGTAATGCCGCCTACGTGATTTCTGCGCATACGGAAAGAATAGGCCGTGGGTTTCTTTGAAAAACCCCATTTGAAAATTGGTTTCTTGTGAGAAGACTGCATTATGCATCGCAGAAGAGAAACTACTACCAGATCACATCGGAATTCGGAAATTCGACAGCGACAAACCTGTGACCTATCGAGGCTGCGGCTAATCATTCCGCGATATTGCCTGTCGCCTTTGTGGGGATATCACGACTATCACGCAAATGTGGAATCGATGGGAGTTCACAACAAGCTCAATTCGACGTTGTCTGGGCAACACTAACACGTTGACTACTCTTGAGGTTGACGTGGCAGCTCAGTGGCAACGCTGACAGGTTGGCCCCAGTAGTGCCGTCACGTTCTCTCCAGTCAAATCAAGATTCTACGTACAGCACCACGAAGGACTTATCCGTGTGTGGAGAATAAGTGATGAATGAATGTTGTCAGATTGCAGCACTTTGTGTGATGTTGTGCAAGAGTTAGCTTCCACGTAAGTGGTAATTTAGACACCAGGTGTTACTTTTCTGACATGTTAAGACCGGCGACTGTGCCCTATAACCCTGTTATCTTTAGACGATATAGTCTGATCACATGATGTCCGTATTGCACTGAACAACCTCAATACAGTGCGTTTTCAACTGTTGCACTGGACAACTCTTCGCACCGATCTCTCAGTCCCTGAAAACAACTGGTCGTGGATTGCCGAGAGATCGGCATGCTACCACTACCACGAAACTATTTCTGCATCTCATCCTAGCTCAGTTCGACTTCTTGCCCAGCTGTGCTATAACGACTGTTGCTGCTAGATATGGCAGCAGCTCTTTGTACTAAATTTCGCATAGTATCATCTACAAATTTAATCGTGTATTGTTCCTATGTAGTGCACATGCATAGTAAGTAAAATCTCGCTATTTGCTGTCCGTCTTGGAATGCGATTTTAATAGTCAGCAGTGTAAAAGCATGGAACATTTACGAGCAGTCCAGTGCCATCCTTTTATATTTAATATAAAATAAACTAGGTAGACGAAGGAGCCAGGAATTGAAAAAGCGCTAGACAACGGTATCACGTATCTCCGTATTTACTTAATGCGTTCATTGAGGAAGCTAAGCAGATGAGGAAAAAAGGGAATTATGGTCGATGGTGAAAGGACACAATCACATTCGCGGATTACATCGTAATAGTTATAGACCCCAAAAAAATAATAGAATGCTGCAAGTACTATTAGACGTTCTTAAACTATGGATATGGAAAGTGAGAAAACGGAACATTTAAGTAATAGTACTGAACAATATCGAAGAAATTAAAACAGTTAAGTATATTAGAACTGATCAGATTAAAAAAAATTATGACCTTGTTTGTCTAATTATGGTACAGGACAACACATGATTAATGAAAGCGAGGAGATGGACTGCGTTGGCGAAACAGACATGTAGGAATATAGATGTCAGATCACTTTAAAAATAATTTGCATTTAGTACTACTTTGTGGAAATTGAAGTTAATGTCTGGGTAATTTGTTTAATAATAAACTAAGCTGTTGAAATTTTTTTTGTTTGTTTTGGTTTTAGGGCGCAAAACTGCTATGGTCATTAGCGCCCGGTCCGTGACTTAGGAAACAGTAAAAAACCCGAAAATGGAAGCCAGCAGCAATTGGAACGAAAGTCATAAAATTGGAGAAAAAGCAGGAGGAAGGCTTCAAAATCCACTACAGAACGGGGTTGGTTGTCCCCAAAAAAAGCTTCAAATGACTGACGTCATGTCACTGGCAGTAATAAACTCGAGAACGCGATCGGCCGAGCGCGTGTCATCTGCTAAAATGGACGATATATCAGGCGACAGCTGTAGACGGGCGCGTAACGGAGTAAAATAGGGGCACTCAATTAAAAGGTGTCTTACCGTCCACAGCTGAGAGCAGTGGGGACAGAGTGGGGCAGGATCGCCGCTTAAAAGATGTCGATGGCTAAAAAGACAGTGCCCTATCAGGAGTCTAGTTAAAATTACCTCCTCCCGACGACGCGTTCGGGAGGAAGAGATCCAAACACAAGGAAGAGCTTTCACGTCCCGCAATTTATTATGGGTAAGTGTCGACCAATGTACGTGCCATAAAAAACCAACACAACATAAAACGCTCCGTAGATCGGCGAAGGGAATCTATTGAATAGCTGGCTGAAGAAGAGAGACGGCAGCCTTGGCTACTATATCGGCCACCTCATTTCCACAGATACCAACGTGTCCCGGGAGCCAGAGGAACGCTACCGAGACGCCCCCAGGTGGAGCAAGCGCAGACAGTCCTGAATCCGGTGGACCAGAGGGTGCACAGGGTAAAGAGCTTGGAGACTTTGGAGACTGAGGAGAGAGCTGAGAGAATCTGAGCAGATAACGTACTGTATCCGCTGATGGCGGATGTAGTGGTCAGCATGGAGAACAGCGTAAAGCTCCGCAGTATAAACCGAACACTGGTCGGGAAGTCTAAATCGATTTGGGGTGTCGCCAACAATATAGGCACTCCCTACACCAAACGATGTTTTTGAGCCATCAGTGTAAATAATTGTGGCTTCCTTCATTTGTGCACATAGAGCAGAAAATGCCCGACGATAAACAAGTGAAGGGGTACCATCCTTGGCAAACAAACGTCACGGAGCAGGTAGGTCCGGGGACGGAGCCAAGGCGGTGCTGTACCCGAATATGTCAAGCAAGTTTTAGGAAAGCGGAAGGAAAGAGAATGGAGCAGTTGACGGAAGTGGAATACCGGTGGTAGTAGGGAAGAAGGGAGGCCTGCATACACTAAATCCAAGGAGGCGTCGAAAAAATGTCGTGGGCCGGATTAGCAGGCATGGGAGACAGATGGCTAGCGTAACGACTCAGGAGGACTGCTCGCCGATTGGACAGCGGAGGTTCAGCAGTCTCAGCATAAAGGCTTTCCACAGGGCTGGTGTAAAAAGCGCCAGACACTAAAAGTAATCCACGGTGGTGGATAGAGTCGAGAAGCCGAAGAATAGACGGCCGATCAGAGGAGTAGACTATGCTTTCATAGTCCAATTTCGAGCGCACTAACGCGCGATAGAGGCGGAGAAGGACCACTCGGTCCGCTCCCCAGGAGGTACCACTCAGGACACGGAGGGTGTTGAGGGATCGCTAATGCGAGCCGAAAGTTAGGAAACGTGGGAGGACCAGCACAGTTTTCTGTCAAACATAGGACCCAAGAATTTAGCGACGTCTGAAAACGGAAGGTTGACAGGTCCTAAATGTAAGGAGGGTGGAAGAAACTCCTTACGTCGCCAAAAATTAACACAAACGGTCTTACTGGGAGAAAAACGGAAGCCGGTTTCGATGCTCCAAGAGTGGAGGCGATCGAGACATCCTTGAAGACGTCGTTCAAGAAGGCTGGTCCGTTGAGAGCTGTAGTAGATCGCAAAATCGTCCACAATGAGGGAGCCCGAGACATCAGGAAGGAGACAATCCATAATTGAATTTATGGCAATGGCAAACAGTACAACACTCAGCACGGAACCCTGGGGTACCCCGTTTTATTGGGAGAAGGTAGGGGAGAGAGTGGTGTTCACCCGCCCTTTAAATGTGCGCTCTACCATAAATACACGAAGAAAAAGGGGCAGCCGACCTCGAAAGCCCCAAGAGAACAGTGTGTGGAGGATGCCTGTCCTCCAACAGGTATCGTATGCTCTCTCCAGATTAAAAAAATAATGCTACCGTTTGACGTTTCCGGAGAAAATTGTTCATGATATAAGTGCAGAGAGCAGCAAGATGGTTAACTACAGAACGATGCTATCGGAATCCGCATTAGGCAGGTGTTAAAAGACTGCGGGATTCCAGCCACCAAGCTAAACGGTAATTCACCATACGCTCCAAAACTTTACGGACACTACTCGTGAGAGAAATGGGGCTATAGCTAGAGGGGAGATGTTTGTCCTTTCCAGGTTTCGGAACAGGAACGACGATAGCTTCCCGCCATCGTCTGGGAAAAGTACTGTCGGTCCAAATTCGATGATAAAGGCGAAGGAGGTAACGCAGACTATGGGTTGATAAATGCAACAACATTTGGACGTGGATACCATCCGGTCCTGGGGCGGAGGAGCGAGAAGAAGAGAGTGCATGTTGGAGTTCCCGCATGGAGAAAACAGTATTATAGCTTTCGCGATTTTGAGAGGAGAAAGCAAGGTGTCGCACTTCCGCTGCACGTTTCTTCGGGAGAAACGCTGGCGGGTAATTTGAAGAGCTCGAAATCTCGCAAAGTGCTGACCCAATGAGTTAGAAATTGCGACGTGGTCCGCTGATGTATCATGCGCGACAGTGAGCCCAGAGACCGGGGAGAACCTAGGGGCGCCTGAGAACCGTCGAAGCCGACTCGAAACTTCAGAGGAGGGAGTGAAGGTGTTAAATGAGCTAGTAAAGAATTTCCAGCTTGCCTTCTTGCTATCGCGGATGACACGACGGCATCGCGCTCGGAACTGCTTATAGCGAATACAGTTGGCCAAAGTAGGATGGTGGCGGAAAACGCGAAGAGCACGTCGCCGCTCACGTATTGCGTCACGGCATGCCTCGTTCCACCAAGGAACTGGCGGGCGCCGGGGCAATTCGGAGGTGCGTGGTATTGAACGTTCCGCAGCTGTAAGAATAACGTCTGTAATATGAGTGACCTCATCGTCGACGCTAGGAAAGTGACCGTTATCGAATGTCGCTAGAGACGAAGAAGTGTCCCATCGGCTTGGGCAAACTTCCAGTGTCGCGTTCGCATATATGGCAGTTGTGGCTGCAATCGAAGGACACATTGAAAGTGGTCACTCGAGTGTGTACCAGCAAGGGCGAAACATTGGAGTCTCCGAGCTAGCGGAACAGTACCGACCGAAAGGTCCAAATGAGAGAAATTTGTCGTGGAGGCAGACAAAAATGTGGGGACCCCAGTGTTGAGGCAAACTAGATCCGCTTGGTGGAAGACATCTAGCAATAGTCAGCCACGTGGACAAGGATATGGAGATCCCCAAAGCGGGTGGTGGGCATTGAAGTCCCCAACCAGCAAATAGGGAGGTGGAAGCTGACCAAGAAGATGGAGATCAGCTCGTGCCATTGGTGTGGACGATCGAATGTATACAGTACAAAGAGAGAACGGGTATCCAGAAAGGGAAAGACGGACGGCGACAGCTTGGAAGTGTTTAAGGGGATTGGGTGATAATGGAGAGTATCATGGAGAAGAATCATGAGTCCATGGGCTGGAGTGCCTTCAACAGAGGGGAGATCAAATCGGACGGACTGAAAATGAGGGAGAACAAAGCGGTCATGGGGACGCAGCTTTGTTTCCTGAAGACAGAAGGTGACCGGCGAGTAGGATCGTAGGAGGATCGACAATTCATCCCGATTGGCTCAGATGCCGCAGATATTCCAATGGATAATGGACATAGGGTGGACAGAAAATGGTAGAATGTGACCAAGGTTGCCCTCAACGACTGCTCAGAGCTTGCGACCGACAGCGTGGAACAGCATTAAGCCGAAGGAAGATGATCCTGATCCATAGGTTGTTCAGGAGCAGCTCCTGCCACCAGCGATCGGCCGGTTGATCGGCCGCCAGCAGTGCGCCTCGGCGACACAGAAGATTGCCGAGGGCTATTTCCGCCAGGTGGTGCTGTAGATGGGACACGCCTTGGCGGAGAAGATGAACTGGGTTGCTTTGTAGCCTTCTTGGAAATATGATGTTTAGAAGGAGGAACCGATCGTTGTGAAGTTGGGGTACGTAAAAAATCTTCACGAGTATGCTCTTTTTTCGAAGTCTTGGTGTCTGACTTTTGGGCTCGAGATTTAGCAGAACCCGATGAAGGGTGAGCCATAGAGTGGGCAGGCGAAAGTGGTGAGGTTGAACGGGCGATCTTTGCGCTGCCCATACTGACGACCGTCGCACTAAAGGTGAGGTCGCAAGTCTGCGTGGCCGCCTCCTTTGCTGGCCGAGGAGAAGCAAGGACAGTGCTGTATTTTCCCGTCTGAGGCACGGTGGGCTGTCGAATGGCGAATAATTTTCGAGCAGCAAAGGTCGACACCTTTTCCTTTACTCCGAATTCCTGAATGAGCTTTTCGTCTTTAAAAATGGGGCAATCACGAGAGGAAGCAGCGTGGTCACCCATACATTTGATGCAGCGAGGGTATGGAGGTGGACAAGCACCCTCATGGGCATCCTTGCCACACAACATTTGGCCGGGTTGGAACAGGACTGGCGGGTGTGATTGAACCGCTGACACCGATAGCAACGTGTAGGGTTTGGGACGTAAGGGCGAACGGAAATTATATCCTAGCCTGCTTTGATTTTCGATGAGAGTTGAACTTTGTCAAATGTCAAGAAGACAGTGCGGGTTGGAATGATGTTCGTGTCAACCCTTTTCATAACTATGAACAGCCGTTACGCCCTGGTCAGACAGGTAGTGCTGAATTTCTTCGTCAGACAATCCATCGAAGGAGCGTGTATAAACGACTCCACGCGAGGAATTTAAAGTATGGTGCGCTTCCACCTGGACAGGGAAGGTGTGTAGCAGTGAAGTACGCAGCAGTTTTTGTGCCTGGAGGGCACTGACTGTTTCTAACAACAAGGTGCCATTCCGTAATCTGGAGCAAGACTTTACAGGACCTGCAATTGCGTCGACACCTTTCTGAATAATGAAAGGGTTGACCGTGGAGAAGTCGTGACCTTCGTCAGACCGAGAAACAACAAGGAACTGTGGCAACGATGTAAGAACTGACTGTGGCTGAGACTCTGTGAACTTACGCTTGTGAGCAGACATAGTGGAAGGTGAGGAAACCATTGCGGAAGAATCCCCAATGATTACCGGCGTCTCCGATGGCGCGCTCCTCCCTTGTGGGGGCCCTCTCTGAGGGCACTCCCGCCTTAGGTGATTGTTCACACCTCACGTCACATCTCCCGACTAACGGACGGAGGGACCAATCGGCACTTTCGGAAGGTATCAGCTCGGGTAATCACCCCTCCCTGGGCCTGGCCGTTACCAGGGGGTACGTACGTGTCCTACCTGTCTACCCGGGGCGGGGAATTACGCATTACCCCGTCACCGGCTACGCACAAAAATGCGTGGGTCGGCCTTCAGACACGCACAGGGAGGAAGACAGAGAAAGGGAAAAACAAAGATGGTTGGTTGGTTGGTTGGTTGGTTGGTTGGTTGGTTGTTTGAGGTTTAAGGGACCAAACAGCAAGGTCATCAGAGCCTTGTTTCAAATATATTCCATTCTGCTAATGGGAAACCTCAGAGAAGTCGGAACAATAAAACTGAAAAAGGGAAAAGGGAAAAACGTAAAAGGGCAGTCATGTTGTCATTGGTAAAAAAACAAAATGAGGGAACGCGGCAAGAGAACGAACCCAACACTATGCTGAAGCAGCATAGGCAAGACCACCTGTGACTTAAAAGGTGCAACTGCTATAATGTAGAAAGTACGTATGGGAATAGAAAGACTAACCAAGCCTTAAAAAAGGGTACAAAAAGAGTAAAAGGGGAAGAAAAGAGGATTCCGGTCAGGGAGGTGAATCGGGAAATTCTGAACACTGCCTACAGTGGGAGACACCCAAACACTCACCGCCCTGCCCCAACACCAGAGAGAGATTAAAAACCTTAAAACTGAGAATAACCACTCTCCCGGAGGAAACCGAGAACCAAAGAGACCATCCGGGAATCGTCAGCCAACATCAAAGGTAATGTGTGGGGGAGTCTGTACTTAGCACGCAGAGCCAAAACAAGGGGGCATTCAACCAAAATGTAGGCCACTGACTGGAAGGCTCCACAACCACATAGTGGGGGTGGCTCATCACGCAAAAGAAAACCATGGGTCAGCCTGGTATGGCCAATGCGGAGACGACACAGTGTGGTCGAGTCCTTTCGGGAGAGGCGAAAGGAAGAACGCCATGGGCCTGGTGTCACCTTAATTGCACGAAGTTTATTAGACAGTGGAGTAGCCTCCCAAGAAGTGGCCCATGACTGTGCGAAGTGGGATTTGATGTGAATCCGTAAATCCGCTGCAGGAGGGGTTACAGAAAACGGAGGTAAGTAACTGCTCCCCCAGCCAAACGATCAGCGAGCTCATTACCCGGGATACCCACATGGCCAGGGACCCATAGGAAGTCAATGGAACAAGCAGCACGGTGAATATCAGCGAGATGGGCATGGATGGCAGAGACCAAGGGATGGCGCGAAAAACACCAGTCAATAGCAAGAAGGCCACTCATCGAGTCTGTACATAACAAAACGCGGTTGTGTTGGGATTGTTTAATAAAGGTAAGGGCCTGGGAAATTGCCATCAATTCCGCAGTAAACACCCCACATGTAGGTGGCAGCAGATGACTTTCCGTTCCAACGGAGGACGTGATGGCATACCCAACATGATCAGCAGATTTAGAGCCATCAGTGTAAAAAACAACAGCATCCCGAAACTCCCATAAAATTTGGCGGAAAAAGGAACGGAACACCACCGGGGGGATGGAATCTTTCGGACCTCGGCGGAGATCCATCCGAATTCGAGGCCGAGGAACTAACCAAGGAGGGGTGGAGGGGAGGGAGCGAGGAAGACAGGACAAAGAAGGAAGCTGAAAATCACGGCGAAGAGACGCAAGGCGCAGCCCAACTGGTAAACCTGCCCGAGGGCGGGAGTCGGGTGGGCGACGTCCATGGTCTGGGAACAGGATAGAATAGGAAGGATGAGTGGGAGAAGAACGGATAGTGAGGGAATAAGACACCAGAAGCTGGGACCGCCGAACAGAAAGGGGGGGGGGGATCCCAGCCTCAACCAGGAGACTATCAACAGGGCTAGTACGGAAGGCAACGGTGGCCAAACTGATACCACGATGGTGGACTGGATCCAGCACGTGCAGTGTGGAAGGAGCAGCTGAACCATAAATTTGACAACCATAGTCCAAGCGAGACAGAACTAGAGCACGATAAAGACTGAGGAGGAGGGAACGGTCCGCACCCCAAGAGGAGTGGGCAAGGAAGCGAAGGACATAGAGTTTACGGAAACATACTATCTTCAGGAGTCTGATATGTGGCAGCCAAGTGAGCTTGTTGTCGAAAAGACCACCCAGGAAACGAAACTGTGAAACCACAGGCAATCGTTGTGCAGCGAGATAGAGCTCTGGATCAGGGTGGACCGTAGTACGGCGACAGAAGTGGACCACCCGCGATTTTAAAGGAGAGAATTGAAACCCGTGTGAGAGGGTCCATGCAGAGGCACGCCGTATAGCCACCTGGAGCTGCCGTTCTGCAGATGCCAACGAGGAGGAACCAACCCAAATGCAGAAATCATCCACATACAGGGCAGGGGCGACCAAGAGACCGACAGAGGCCACAAGTCCATCGATAGCAATGAGGAAAAGGACACTCAAGACAGAACCCTGTGGGATGCCCGTCTCCTGGGTCTGTGGAGAACTAAAAGCAGTACCAACTCGAACTCTGAATGACCGATGGATCAGGAACTGGCGGATAAAAATCGGGAGTGGGCCCCCAAGACCCCACTGATGAAGGGTAAGTAAGATGTGTTGGCGCCAGGCCGTGTCATAGGCCTGGCGAAGGTCAAAAAACACTGCAACCAAATGGCGGCGCTGGGAAAAAGCCTGCCGAACTGTGGATTCCAAGCGAAGTAAATGATGGATTGAAGATCGTCCCTCTCGGAAAAACAAAGAAAGAGAAAGGAAAGAGGAGAGGTCTCAAATGCCGCAGCGGAGAAAAGGGTAAAGAGAAGAGGTAGGGTAAAGAAGAGGTAAAGAGAAGAGGTAGGGTAAAGAAGAGGTAAGGAAAAGAGAAGGACAAAGGAAGGATGAAGATATACAAGCAGAGAAGGCGAAGAATGCGGTACATTTACGAGCGTCCGTCTCCGGACGTAGGCACAAACCATACTCCCAGAGGGGGAGAAAGGGAAGGAAAGAGCCAGAGGTGAGGGGAGGAGAGGAGGGGAGGGGCGAGGATGGGGGAGAGGGAAGGATGTGGAAAAGGAAGGTATGCAGGCCGGAAAGGAAGGAGGGCCACATTAGCTCGGGGTCCCGTGCTCGCTACGCACGTATCCACAAAAGAGTTGTGGACCCCCCGGAGGGCTGTTGAAATGTGTGTATCATGTTAAATGACAAGGAGCTATACGGAAAGAAAATCAACGTGCATTCGTAAGTTCTATGAATACAATACTACAGCAAACAGATGTAACACTAATTACCGTTCCTGACGAGAAAGTGATGGGAGGAAGGAAGAGGATGGCCTAGGAATAATTGTGTGTGCCACATCGAGATAGGGGTAAGATTTGAATTACATGGAACAGGAACGAGCAGCCAGTTAGATAAGAGTGGTGTCATCGACAAAGCACCACCTTTTAGAAACGTATGTATGTTCACTCACGTTAAAAAGAAGAGGGTAAGAGGGAAGCTGCGATTCACCTGAAGTTTTGCCTGAACGTCGTAGTGATTCATCGTCCCATTGGAGGTAGGACCTAATTGCCTTCTCTCCGGCACTTGAACTTTCTTATCTGGCCAGTTCAACATCTACATCGATACTCCGCAATCCACCTTTCGGTGCGTGCCGGAGGGTAGCCGTACCACTGCTAGTCATTCCTTTTTCTGCTTCACTCGTAAACAGAACGAGAGAGAAACGACTATGCTTATGCCCTGTAGTAGTCCTAGTTTTTTGTATCTTCGTGTTACTTTCGCACAGTGCATGTTGGATGCAACATTCGTTCTGCAGTCTGCTTCAGATGCCGGTTCTCTCAATTTTGAGTAGTGTTCCTTGAAACGAGTGTCCTTTCCTCCACGGATTCCCGTATAACTTCCCGAAGCATCTCCGTAACACGTGTTGTTCGCACCCACCGGTAACAAATCTAGCAGCCCGTCTGAATTGCTTCGATGCCTTCCTTCAGTCTGACCTGGTACGGATCCGAAACACTAGCAGTACTGAAGAATAGATCTCACCAGCATCCCATATACTGTTTTATTTACAGGTGAACCACTGTTTCCTGAAATTTTTCGAATGAACGAAAGTCGCCTCCATTCCTTACATGCTCCTTCCATTTCATACCGGTTTGCAACGTTAAGCCTAGATATTTAAAGGATGTAATTGTGTCAAACAGGACAATCCTAATGCTGTCCGAGTGTTGTGGGTTTGTTTTCCCTACTCATGCTCCGTAAGTTGCGTTTTTTACACTTTGAGCTACCTGCCATACGTTCATCACTCCAACGTCTCAGTTTCAGGGGGAGCTGTAGTTTACGCGGATCCCGAATCATGGAGCTACTTACCATTTTGAGCATTACAGTATAGTTTCCAGAGACGAAGGAAGCGGTTGGAGATAAAGATCCTGTAATTGCGTGGGTATTTACCCCAGTATTTTAGGGCTGTCAGTCTGCCTTCACCACCGTCACTAAGTCACGACATTAAGCAGTACGCTACTGTTACGGCTGTTTGTAGTCCAATACCGTTATGAACACACAATATGATCTGCAGAGTCGCTTTCTCAATTACGTAGCTGAACATGCCATTACGCGAGACTGTTTAAAGACCTGTGTGAACCGTATGTTACAATTTTGCATTATTTAACATCCTTCGGTCAGATCTAAAACGCCAGCAACAGTACAGTGCTATCCCATTAACAATAGCGAAACAATTCATCTGAATTACTCACCTAGATTAATCTGTCTTCTTCTATATCGGGACACCAATCTTGTGCTAATTCCGAATCGTCCTCCGCTCTGTCTGGAGAATTCTCGTCAGTGGCATGGTACGACTGAGCACCATTCTCTTCATCGGATGCATGGTTCTTCACGCTAGGAAGTGTCTTAAGAAGCAATTCCGGTCTTGGAGAACTTGAAACTTGGCCGAGCACGAGTGCATCCTCATCTACAGGACGCCAAACTCTGCTAGCTGTGTTCCATGATGGAGAAGAGGTAATCCGAAGCTTCTCGTTCCCAAATTCTGCTCCCGATGTCCAACCATTCGTCTCTCGTGATTTCGTTGAGTTTTTATTGTTATCTTCTTCTGAACGCGTCACCAGTGGACTACCTGTTAGTATTTCCGCGCTAACCTGGGAATGGAAAAGAAAAATCAGCGTACACCTATGCTACTTCCAGCCTTGTAAAATTGTGTACGATTGTATTAAATTTACAGAAGATTCCAGAATGAAATTTTCACTCTGCAGTGGAGTGTGCATTGATATGAAACTTCCTGGCAGATTGAAGTATTGATACTGATGAAAATTTTAGGCTGCAGTTATGTGTCCTTTTACTTTGTGATGCTATTGCGATTGCTAAGAACTTTTCGATAGTTCGAGGTTCTGAAAAGCAGAATCGAGCAGTTACTGACATGGTATACAGCCCTTTAGAAGAATTTTCCAATGATGTTCAGATTAGCCCCGTGTACGTAAACAGTCCCCTCAACAAGTACGTTGGCAGGGAAAGATCTGAGCCAAACAGGGTGATTGTCAGCGATAAAAGGTCACTGATCAGGCTATAAAACGTTCATGACTTGTTACTTCGTTAACGACTATTTGACCAAGTTTGTTATGCAAAAACTAAGATTTTCTTACGTGCTTTATTTGAAGGGTGCATGTCTTGCTTCCCAATAAACAACTGCGGTGACTGATGCTTTCATTTTTTTTTCTTTGCACAAACTAAAGATTGATAAGAATAGCCACAGTTCCGCTCGGCGAACACTGTTTCACACTACTGTTCGTACATCGAGTTTTGAACATATTACATAATGATTCAGACTCAATGTATCAGCAACTGGAAAAATTGGTAACGTTTGACTAAAAATCTGCAATTAAATCATACCCTTAGAAAGAATCCTTCATTCTTAACATCGAACCTCTAGTTTTTCAATTCAGTGTTCTACAAATTGTATATCGGCATCAGATATTACTGGCAATTTATTTCATTGCCTTCGATCACATTTATTCGTTTTTTAACGAATGAAACCCACCCGTTTTTGCACACGGCCTACCTACAATGAAAAATTTTGAAAAAGAATTTTGTATGCCTCTCTGTAGTGCTACTTTTTATTAACTTTTAGCGTATTCAGTTTCAATAGCTTATAATTAGGCGAGTACGTGTGGCTAAATACAGAATGTGTGTACTCATAGATTCTAATTATGAATTTCGGTTTCCAAACAGTTCAAGTAAGAAATGCACTGACTAGACTGGGGACACTGCACTCTTAAGTTTTTTCCTTTAAACACCTATAGTGCATACACAGTCTTGGCAAATGGCGTGTATTCAGACTCGCCTGCTTTTACGTTTGCGTTCCACAATATATGTTAACAATTGGACCGAGATCTACATTAGAGTGTATAGAAACAGGCAACGGGCATCGCTACTGTCACGTTTGCGCATATTAGTGCAGCGAACGCATCCATGAAGCCACACAGGGTGAAAAGTATTTAAACCGACAAACTCTGGGAGGTTGTATGGGCCACCAAAACAAATATTTTTCCCTAATGTAAATTTTTCCTATGAGCAATATTTAAACCGGTAGAGGAAGATTTCTCTGGTCGCAAATTAATCAAACCAACAAACACTTTTCCAATTTTTTTATGACCAAGAGAGAACACATTAACAACCCAATTTCAGTTACAGTATATTCTCAAAAATGCCTCCATTGACACGTAAACAAAGGTTACACCGACGGATCATGTTCTGTCTGACACGGGCAAAAACCCCAGGAGTATCCTGAGTAGTTACTACTACTACTACTACTACTACTACTACTACTACCACTACTACCACCACCACCCGGGCAACCGGATCCTCTTGTGATGCGAGAGGAGTTGCGTAAACAGCCCCACACAAAAAAGTCCAGATGGGACTTATCTGGGGATCGAGCAGGCCATGGTACAGGACCACCTCTGCCAATCTACGAGGGCTATTCCGAAAGTAAGGTCCGATAGGTCGCGAAATGGAAACCACGGTAAAAATCAAAAATGTTTTATTTGCAACAGTTAGATACACCTTGCAGCTACTTATCTCCATAGTCGCCGACCCGACTTAGACGTGTATCGTAGCGTTGTACTAACTTTCCCATACCCTCGCTATAGAAGGCAGCCGCCAGTGCTCTCCGCCAATTCTCTACGCTGGCCTACGGCTCGTTGTCTTGTGCCGAAATGTTGTCTTCATAACCAGCGGTTCATGTGACCTGAGCTGAAACTCAGAGGGAGACAATTACGGGCTGTATTGTGGGTAATCTCACATTTCCATTTGAAAACGATGCAGGAGCATCTTCATTGCCCCTGCAGAATGCGGCTGAGAATTGTCTTGAAGACGAAACAGCACGACAGTTATGTAATGTTAGCTGCATAGCTTCAATGGGAAATTTCTCACCAGGCCCCCGTACTTGGCGGCAGACACTATTTTCTAGACATCTTTACGCACTCACTGCGAGCTCAGAAATGAGAAGAGAGACGTGATGCTAACTGGGGTTATACTAGAGACACTACCCAACACATCTGTGCAAAGCTTTATCGGATTTTCATAGTCGTTTCCATTTCGTGACCGATCGGACCTTACTTTCGGAATAGCCCTCGTACGTTTCTGGAAACCATCGGTCCAGGAATGGACGCACACGACGACCGAAATGTGCAGGCGCTCCGTCATGTGGGTACCACATGCGTTGTCTTGTAGGGAGCGGGACGTCTTCCAGCAATTCTGGCAAAGCTCTGGCGAGAAAATTGGAATACTTCCTGCCATTTAATGGCCTCGGAAACAGATACGGCCCAATTAAACAGTCCTCAAAAACACCGACTCACATATTAACGAAGAACCGCAATGATTGAAGGATCCCGCTCCACATGCTGCAAGACAGCTTCCTCAAATTGCAGCGTTGTTACCGTGCGACGGCGACCCTGTCGAGGTAATCTGCTAAATGACCCGGTCTCACGCAGACGTTGGTACACAGCAGCAAAGGTCGTATGATGCGGGATACGGCGATTAGGATATTATTGTTGATAAACCCGCTCGTCCGTTGTGGTGCGCTACGTAGTACTCAACAACCATTCAGTGTACTCTATGTGTATCGCTCCATTAGTAAACCGAGAGAATCCACTACTACGCTGGTGAACAGCAGTTGCCTACAATTTAAGATCGTAATACGGCCTCTAACTGCTGACGAGCGTAGTACTGCCTCCACCAGTTTAAATAATCCTCATAGGAAAAAATGACATTAGGGAAAAATATTTGTTTTTATGTCCCCTACAACCTCCCAGAGTTTGTCTGTTTAAATAATTTTCACCCTTTATATGAATTAGGACGTTACATTAGCAAAGATGAAAAATTTCTTCCTGGAAAGAGCACTTCTGACAATTTTTCCACTTTTGTTTCTTTGCTGTTAGTTTCGGGGCCTCGGCCCAAGTTTTAAGCATTCACTTATTATAAAACTAGGATGAGTGATTGAAAAGGGAAGGAAGATCTCTAAAGACTCAAATGTAAATAAACAGTTCGGGGACTGCTGTTCACAGCAAAGTATATTATCAGCTACGAATCTGAACATAATTCACTTAAAATGATGAGTATCATGGACAAAAATCACTGAGCTACTTGGCTCTCAGACCGGAATAAAAAATGGTGGAATTCAAAAAGCAATTATTGTACGTAACTAATGCTGGCTACACTTTGCACCACCAGTCACATATTCTCCACAGCTCTTTCAATCTCTGGCACCGTGAATTAAATTTGCCCAGTTCGCGGGTGAGAAAAATTAACAGGTCGCCGGGCTTTTAAATTTTGACAATATACGACTATAAGGTGTAGACAACGTTTCTAATTGCAGGGGGTCCCTTATTTGTTTGGATAATTGAAAAAGTGAGACAACATTACAAAATAGTGGTTAAGGAGTAACAAAACCTTTTGAGATCAGAATCGAACCAAAAATATTAACCCAATGGCACTGACGTAATTACAAACTTTACAGAAAAATTATTGAATCTTAGCTAGGCATAAGCAATTAGGATCGACACCGAGAATGCTGAGTCATAAGAAGCTGGTAAGCCAGCAACGATTGTGGAGATTTTTGTGACTTACCGTATGGTTCAAGCCATTAGTTTGCAATATAGCAGCACGAGACACTCCTTGTCACCATATGAACCAAACATCGAGTGAAATCACAACACCACTATGTTCTGTTCGACGTAATTAACATTAACTACGACTGCTATTACTTTATGGCGGTAAATGCTTAAGTTAAAACGACGTCACGAACGGTGTCGAGCGCAGCAGCTGCTGGTCAGCGTAAGTTCAAAACACGCTGTATTCTTGAAACTTTAAAAAATAGCGACATTTATAGCTATCTGTGAGTGGGGGGCCGAGGGGCCGGAGCCTGCCTGCTGAGAAATAGCAACAAACGACGTCCTCTATTTCTCCCCTCCCTCCCCCCCCCCCTCTTTCCCAACCGCCACAAAGTTTTCACCTTATCTCCACACCTCCCACAATCACCACCACCCCGTTTCAAACTAAGAGTTGGTACCAACTTAAATAATTTATTAACTACTCTCAAAATGAAGGCAGCTGAAATCGTTCCAGATTTTGGTTTCTCAGTATATTAGGAATCACTACCTAAGCTGCTTTTGTCGAATTTCTTTATTTAAATCCTGATTGAATTTTTAAGTACCTGTGAATGCAACATGTAGGTGAGTTGGGGATACCCGGCAGGTTGGTTGTTACTCAAGGATCCTGAATCAATTCCTGCTTTACACAACGTTTTTGGCAAGCCGTCCGCAAGTATGTTTAGGCACGTGGATTTCTTGGGCAGGCTCTTAACAGTCTTCGCTCGCTTCAAAGCCACAATGTACACGATAGCTCACAATTTAATGGTGAACTGCTAGGTCGTACGTTGTTTCCAGGGACGAAGACATTATATATACATGGAGACACGATTGCGCCACGTTAAGACACTTTTCACACGTACTTTCAAATGGCAGATGCAATTGCTTTCCATTAATCCAGAGATAAGTAAAACTTTTAAAAAATATATATATATCGTACCAAGTATTTTTTAAAACTTTTACTTATCTCTGGATTAATGGAAAGCAATTGCATCTGCCATTTGAAAGTACGTGTGAAAAGTGTCTTAACGTGGCGCCATCGTGTCCCTAGCACCTCGCACTATGAACCGTGACAGCCTATGATGGCCAGCACTTGCTCCCACCTCACTCAACTAGGAAGATAGCCCACGCATGTCACCAGAAAAATGCTGTTAGTTCCCAAAGTGTGACAAGTAGCGCTATGAAGAAAATAATCCTGAAATTCGAAGCCACGGGTTGTTTAGACAATCGGCTCCGTATTGGGCGACCAGACAAGTGGTACTGCTGCTCAGTCCAGGAAGAAATGGGAACTGTTACATCGTCGCATTGTGAAGTCATGGCTCGTTAAGTCTCACGTCGCACCAGGATTCCACGTATTACTGTTTGAAGACCACTAAGGCGTATACCCTCCAACGCAGTCCTACAAAAAATCTAGTGTCATCAACTGTGACATGGCTTTTGTGATGTCGAGACCATTTGCAGAGAGGGCACTTGAAAAATGGGGGAAGATGACTTGATTGTGTAAGATATTGTGGTCCGATTAAGCTCATTTCACACACGTAGGGCCTACCAACAACCCGAACTGTAGAATTTGGGCTACAGCGAGTCTCAGAAATTGTGCATAAACCCCAGTGAATGACGCGAAAGTGACTGTGTGACATTCATTTACCAGATTAATCTAAATAGCAGCCTTTTTTCTAGAAAAGGCAGGATGCTGCTTTTAAAACTGTCACTGTGATGGAACTTTTGGGTCACCCTGCGTGGTCGCACGTGCGTATCCGAATAACTTTTGAAAACTTATCACGTAATATTAAGAATACTGCCTATGGTTGTAACATGTAAAAATACAGCAGCAGATAAATGTGAAATGAAGAATTTTGAAACTTATAATTATAAAAACCAATTCACTCCTTAACTCTGCTCATCATAGCAGATATCGTGGCATTTAGCTCTATTTTCTCAAGTTTTGTATCAGTGCAGCAAACTTCATTTCTTACATCACTGTTGCCACTCATCTGCATTAGTTAAACGTCTCTAGAAAGAATTTCTTCAGAAACCAACCAAACACTATCACCTAACAGGTCTTCACGTACAATTTGTTAGTCAGCTGATAGATCGACGCGTATTTAGGGCCCTGAGGAACCCGAGTGGCAATGGAAGCGTATCAGTGTGCTAAGTACTACCGTCTTCGTCAACTTTCGCCAAGTTATGTGAAGTTCTTCGTAGTAAGCTCCCTGCTTCAGATCGAGCCCTCATTGAAATTTATGTGTAATGGCAGCAATATTAGCATCTATAGAATTTGCAGTGAAAAATTGTGCGCTAGCACTCATTTAACCAGTAGGCTATCTCAGCTGGGGAGGTAGTACGTACGCGGTAGTGGCTGAGGCTGTCACTCGCAATAAGTGGGAGAGTGGTTCGAGTCCCAGCCCAGCACGAATTTTCCTTTTTCGCCAGATATAAGGTTCAGCGTATCTTAAAGGTTTACGTTATTTAATGTCATTTCATCTTCATTGATGCCAACCCCATTTACTTAATTCCAGTGCATTTAATACAAATATCAGCATTACTTCTCAGAACAGCTGTAACTACATAAATCGAGCTCACT
The DNA here is from genome assembly GCF_023898315.1 of Schistocerca nitens. Lineage (NCBI taxonomy): Eukaryota > Metazoa > Arthropoda > Insecta > Orthoptera > Acrididae > Schistocerca > Schistocerca nitens. Next base: position 451,111,582 of record NC_064616.1, read on the forward strand.
GTCTTCGTGAAGATTGTCTTTTTTTATTCTTACTAGCGACTCGCACGGGTATCAGTACCTACTGAGACACTATTTTAATTATACACATGAACCTTCCTCGTGAATATGTCTACTACCGGAAACTGTCAGAATCCTTACATTAGTTCCTCAAACTTTCACACAGTCAGGACAAACCGGCGGAGAACTAATTTATAGTACGTATAAATTTCACAGGTTGCGTAGCTATCACTTTGTTCCTCCAAATTGTCAGTTTATGTTTTTGTCTAGTTTTGACCTTATCTGGCATGTATAACCCTCATTAACGTAAGAAGTTGTACAAATTCAGTGGCACTCATGTGGCTTACCGCCAGATGAATTTCAGTCAAAACATTTGAGAGGTACTGTTGGACGACCGAAGAACATATGTTTGGGCGATGACTACAGGAATGCCAAATACATACTGTATTTTGGAGACGTACTGGTCGGCCAAATGTGTGAGCAGAAGTCTAGTCATTTAAATTTCGCAGATTTTAAACACTTACGGGATCCGTTGCACTATTAGCTGCAGCTTCGCTTCCTGAAGACTGCCCTTCAAGAGCGCTGGTGTACCACCGTTCAATGAAAGCAGCAGGGTCAGAGTCCATATCTGCGTCGTCACGTGCGGTGGCACCTTCACAGATCTTGCGTTGCACGTCAGGTGAGGTCTCAACCGCTGCAGCCCCAAGACACTCCCCCTGTTTTCAACACATACAAGTTAATTTTGCTGTCCACGGGTGACCGTTTAAACAGATTAACTGAAAAAATCTTATGAAGATTTTAGAATCGATTAATTTCTGTTCTGATATTAGCAAGTAATAAAAAACTAAAAGGGAAGTTAGTGATGTGACCACTCAATAAGCATCGAAAATTCTCTTAGTTAAGGTGAATCCTGAGGTAGATTTAGTATCATACTAGATACCAAATGCCTATTTTCTTTTCATTACTGTTATTTCTCGCGGCTACCAGAATATGTATGTACTTCGCGAGTAAACGGCCTGAGCTGCTGCACTTAAGGTTTCTGCGCTGCTTCCTCCCCTTTACTGATCTCTCACTTTAACTCCAACTCGTCTACCACGGGTGTGAATTGTGTACATAGGTGATGAGACAGACAGCCAGCGATAGTTATAGTAAGTTAATGGCAGGTGAGTATTTTTTGATCATGACTTCAGTAGAACAAGCACTTGTGAACAGCACTTTGTGAAAATTTTCAGGGTATTGTTAAAATATGGTAGAACAGTGCGTCACTGTAATACGTTTATGACATTTCGATTTAGGTAGTGTAACTAAAATTTTACTAAGAAGGAATTTAGATTTTATTATTGTGCTGGAAGACCAAATGAAGACAGGAAGATTACTCGTGTTTTATTAACTTGAACAGCATTATGTTTCATAATCATGACGTCAATAAATTTGGCTGTTCTCACGAGAGCTTTTAATTGTTCTATTCTCTTCGTGGTGCTGTACAAGCAACGTTCGACGCCTTTGTTCACGTTATCTGTAAGAGGTGCGACGTACCCAGTTTTACCGCTAGTCTTGATTAAAGTGATGAAACTTTTTACTAAGCGACTATGACGAACCTTCTCCACTAATATATTACTGTAACTTTTTGCCAAGCGACGCCAACCTCTCTTCACCTAGCGTAATTATTCAGCGCTGTTACAATTCTGAACAGAGGCCCGCCGCTATCGGTTAGTAACTTTTCAGGTGCAACTGCAAGAACAAAAGCCATACACTGGCAGAAGCGACCTGTTTCGTCCACAAAATCAGTCTACAACCTTGTTGACGATAGCGGTGCCATTTACATACATCGGTAACTCGCCATCAATCACGACCGCAACCTGACCACAGACGCCTCTATGCTTCTGCCAATGTAATGTTCAACGTTTTACTGCCATGTGCCATCGCTAGAGACTATCTCGCTCGGCATAATTTGTGATATCTTATTTCTTGTGTGTGGTTTCTCCTTACTGAGTAGCGCTCTCTGCCAGTCCTTTGACCAATGAGTATAAGAACCTTTCGCCTTCACTTCAGTGTATTCCAGTTTATCGGATGTGTTAGGCTTTTCTTGCAAATGTAGTTATGGAGTTTATGGGACAGTGTAGCTGTATATTAGTCTGAAGGCCACTCCTTTATTTGGCATAGTGTCCCTCCTGTCAATTTTCATTAATATTTGGTCTCCATTACTGACCAAGCGTGACCTGTATCACCACGCATGAAAAGCGACATTTCTTTCGTGATCGGGCTGACAATTTCTAAATGGCTGTATCCACTGTAGGCATAGCCCTCCAAGTGAAAATAGCTTCAGTAACTCGCTGAATCCTCATACTTAAAAATCCACTCTGCTAACTGCAGAGGGCCGTACCTCCGATCTCTAAAATTTATGAAAATTTTCAGCCCTTTAGCACAGTCACAGAAACGTACAATTTGCTTTCTGAACTTCATGAGTGTCCACTACAAATTTCAGTTTAGAGTGTCCACAGAAATTCGACAAAAATGAATAACGTTAGGTAAGTCGGTACTATGTGAACAGACAGGTTTGCTTCAATGACTAGCAGTATCTCCTTTGCCAGTAATTAAGAGTGTCTGATTGCTGCCTTATCGGAGGACACACATTTGTGTGTTCAGGCTAGTTTCTACTGACGTCATAGGACGCCCTCGCCTGCAAACCAGCTCAAACATTGAAGATTCTGGATGTGGGCAACTATCTTCAATAGAATCAAAATCGATTGAGGGAAACTGTACTTTCTCAATGGCAAACGAAACGGGGGCAGGGGTAAAATGCTTAACACTGACGAGGCTCCAGGACATTCTTCGCTGAATTGCTTGTCGCTGTCTCAACAATTAGAAAATACGTCGACACTGTAGACTGGTACTGCATTTCATGTCTTTCATTGCACTTACGCTTGGATTGCAAAAATTGCTATGAAACTGTCATCCTCACGGCCTTCGAAGTACTATGTTATCTAACTTCCATCACATGCTGAAGTAACAATACTTCCATTAGACTTAAGTAATGTTTTATTTTATAACAGGTAATTAGATGTCATATCCTTGCACTTCGATACTGACTCAGCTGGCTACTAACTGCAGGGTCGGTCCATCCATCCATCCATCCATCCATCCATCCATCCATCCATCCATCCATCCATCCATCCATCCATCCATCCATCCATCCATCCATCCATCCATCCATCCATCCATCCATCCATCCTCAAAACTCCCTCTCCCCCCCTCCAAACTCACCCTCATTGTGGATAAACTGAGTACAGATCTCATTTAATGAATGCCAACAACAATCACCCAAGTGAAAATTATTCTTCTTTGTTGTATGGTTTTAGTTCTTCTCTTGAGACGATTGATAGATTGTGAAACTAATCAAGCGAAGCTCATAACAATCTTTATAACAATTGACTTTAATACCTTTGGCGTTTTGCGCTGGGTGTAACACTTGTCCAGGATGCGGATCCTTCTGCTAGCTGTAACTGTTGCAATACTTACTAGCATTCCGAGGTTACCTTGCTTCGAGCGCTCTTCCACTTACCAAACTAACTTTTAGGACGTAACAGTTATTTCGTGCCAGTTTTTCTCAAGAAGCAAGGACATTCACTCTGAGGTGAGCAATTTGTAACTTTCGTACGCGTTAGTACGTCTCTGGAGGAAGTATTTTCTGTAAGTTGTCTTTGTGCCAAGTACTAAATTTCAATACATTGAAACATTGCTCCTTTTTGTCACTATTGGTACCTCTAATGATCCTTCAAATTCGTACCAACAACTGCTGCAGTTAATAAGATCATAGGAACAGTGTCGTCTGCAAAGGAACGTATGCAGCTGTCAAGCTACACAAATGTTAGTTAACTCATAAGATCGGAGTAATTACGAACTTACCAGTTCCCCCGTCTTCTTACTGGCTACTTCTTTTCCAGAATCTGGCGTGTATTCTGAACTGCCGCCAAAGCTCTCGCTGCAATCCGTAGACAGGATCTCCACGTCACACGACTTGCATACCGCCTCAGTCATGCCAAACTCGTCGAGGTAGTCAGTCGTCACGTAAATGCATGTGCATTTATCGGCGCAGTGTTTGCACGGCAGACTAGCACTTGGATCCCCCGTTCTGGCGAGGTATCTCTTGATGGCTCTGGTCATTTTGGCAAGTTGTGGGTCATACTGTTGCGCATGTGATAGCCAGTCATAAATCTCCTCAGCTGGTTTGTTTTCGGTGACCTTACATCCTGTCTTAGCAGAGGCATGAGCATCTGCATCAACCTGGAAGAATATTGAACACGGTAATAACTGTATGCCGTTTCAGATCTGTTGATCATGTATGGTACTTCAATTTAATCATGTGTGTGAAACTAACAAATTGATGTACGTTATAGTACTTGTTCTGGAAGAGGTTCATTAGGTGAAAGCTCAATCTTAATAAAGACTCCATCCATATACACTTCACTTGTGAATGAATATGTATACACAAAGAACAGTGGTAGAACGTCAATAAAATTTGTTTTATTTAAAGAGTTAAGAGTTCAGGTAGAAATTCAGAGGCAATAGTTTTCAGCACGCCCTCGTCTGTCTTCGGATTCGTTCTAGGTAGGCGTTTTCGAAATATCAAGAGTCAATTCACAAAAACGTGACCGAGAAGACACGAGACCCTTTAAGGTAACCATTTGGGTTCACTAGTTATTAACAATAAAGACTAAAAACCTACGAAAGAAATGAACATTTTCTTCCAGTGTTTTATTTCGAAATCTCTGAGCAAGAAACCTAAACAGAAGCATGTAGTGAGCATCTGTTCAGTTTCGTGAGTTCCGTGTGTCTCATTTTCACTTTATTGTGAATTCTCTGTGATTTCGTTAATTCTGTTTCTCACATGAAACCCACTCCGCTTGCAAAAATTTTCGAGTGAGTCCTGATATGCAACTTGTGTATGATACGACTATGCCAAAAGTTCTGTATAATTGCTTCATAACTTTTAGGTCTAGTTCCCTCCTATTTGATATTACAGTGAACATTCATCTTAACCACAACTACGTAATTACATCTTATCGGGAATTTTTGAATCTCAGCGTTTACTAATTTTGATATTCCTCGCCATGATGTACAATTGCAAAACACCAAAATATTCTAGAAAGGAATGTCAAGTTTACTGCGACTACTAGCCAGCGACTACTAGCCAACTCTCTTCATTCTATACCGGTAAGCCACGGTAAAGCGTAACATAAAATATTCGCATTTAAAGAAAATAATTACATGAACGTTTTTAAGGTCTACCTTGATAAAACAATTTTTTACTCCTAAATATTATAGAAGTTTCACCGGCAGTAGGAAATCTGAATACAGTAACTATTACATGATAATACATACTGTATTGAGATGTTAGCCATTACATACTGCTGTTCATATAGCTATTTATGCGGTACAGGCGATGTTCTGGTACTTTGTTCTGATCTACAATTAACAACGACTGTGCTGTTTTGCCAGAGGGACACTACGAATAACAGAACGTACTATTAAGAAGGTACAAATATTGTTCAGATGTTAGTGCAACAAGTATAATCACAAACTAAATGTATCACGCAACATTTTACATGTTATTCGACAGAAAGTGAACTGAATCCACTGATCATGGTAAATCACTGAAACATGTATTGGTAATTGAAGTAAAAATGTGAGCGCTCATAGTAGAATCATTTTCCAACACATTCGAAAAACAGACTTAAAAGGCAAGATTTAACCGTAAAATGAATTACGTAGTTTTGATCATGACGAATTTTGGAAGAAAGTAGTGGTATACTGTAATATTCACCACGAAACCACGAAACGTGCTATAATGGGCTCATTGAGATAAGGTAGCTCAGTCAAAAGCCAGGACAATGTGAGAGAGAGACGATTAACAACGGTTTAATAAACCTCGGTCTAGTTAGCCTGGCTGCTGGGGGTCTTGCGACTGCTCTTTGGCAAGGCATCAAGAGAATATGGCCAACAGTGTAGAAGCGAAATAAGAAAATACCTAACGATTTTATATATATATATATATATATATATATATATATATATATATAATGCCAGTATGAAAGCAGGTACGTTGGTGGTGGAATAAAGTGATAACGTTAGTAGCTGGTGCTCATGTGTCAGCCATAGTCCTTCGAACATCTGCTTGGAAATAGTGAGCTAGCAGCCATAATACTGAACTCACCTTGCGTAGCATCGGTGACGCGGCCAAACTATCGAATTTGAAGTTTGCAACAGACCAAATGGTTGAATACATAGAGACCACCACCACTTTATGCAATAATAATGGTCGCCTTGATTAAATTTGCGATAACTCTTCAATGTTTTTGATATCTGCTTTATTGGCTAGCACTTGTGGTACTTCTCCGCACTGAATAACTTCTTAGATATGCAGTAAACTTTGGCTGAACACCTCTTATCAATTAAGTTCATGGCTTCCTCCAGAAAGGTAGACACCACTCCGTCGATCGCGAACTAAATGATATTGACGCTCTTAATGGTATACTTTAGGATGCATCTATAGCGTTGTGAACTCTGTAATTCTAAGAATTACGTTTAAGAGCATTACAGAAATGCATCCAACACGAAATATGAAATTTTTAAAAAATTTTACTACAGTATCACTATGTATTTTGACTTTATTATTAACCATTTAGGTTATTTGTTATGAGAGAAATGTCAATTAGACGTTTGCGAAGTAATGTAATTTTAGTACGTGCTTACCGCCGAGGACTTCGCTGGGGCCTGCTTGAGCAGGTTAGGTTCGATGAGCAGTTCCTGCAGGGGTGAAGAGTATCTTTTTGGGCTATGCCTCTCTTTGCCATCGGTTACTACAGTGAGGGCAAGGCTCTGAAACAGTAATAATGATTTTTAAAACGAATTAAACGCCTGCATGAAAAAAATACTGCATGTAATGGTGGTATATGCGCTGAAATTAAAAATGATCGTCTGACTATGGAACACAGTATACCGAGAACAGTTACATATTTATATGAACAGATAAGGAGAGAGAACTAATTCCAATACACAAATATGGAGAGAAGATTTTCAACTGTTCTAGATGCAGATAGTGTGGGAAGTTCCATGCGGTTTTTCGCGGATGATGCTGTAGTATACAGTGAAGTTGCAGCATTAGAAAATTGCAGCGAAATGTAGGAAGATCTGCAGCGGATAGGCAGTTCGTGCAGGGAGTGGCAACTGATCCTTAACAGAAATGTAATGTACTGCGAATACATAGAAAGAAGGATCCTTTATTGTACGATTGTATGATAGCGGAACAAACACTAGTAGCAGTTACTTCTGTAAAATATCTGATAGTATGCGTACGGAACGATTTGAAGTGGAATGATCATATAAAATTAATTGTTGGTAAGGTGAGTACCAGGTTGAGATTCATTGGGAGAGTCCTTAGAAAATGTAGTCCATCAACAAAGGAGGTGGCTTACGAAACACTCGTTCGACCTATACCTGAGTATTGTTCATTAGTGTGGGATCCGTACCAGGCCGGGTTGACAGAGGAGATAGAGAAGATCCAAAGAGGAGCAGCGCGTTTCGTCGAAGGGTTATTTGGTAAGCGTGATAGCGTTACGGAGGTGTTGAGCAAACTCAAGTGGCAGACTGCAAGAGAAGTGCTCTGCATCGCAGTGTAGCTTGCTGTCCAGGTTTCGAGAGGGTGCGTTTCTGGACGAGGTATCGAATGCATTGCTTCGCCCTACTTATATCTCCTGAGGAGATCACGAATGTAAAATTAGAGATATTCGAGCGCGCACGGAGGCTTTCCGGCAGTCGTTCTTCCCGCGAACCATACGCGACTGGAACAGGAAAGGGAGGTAATGACAGTGGCACGTAAAATGCTTTCCGCCACACACCGTTGGGTGGCTTGCGGAGTATGAATATAGATTTAGTCGTCGAACTGTGGATGCAGATGGGAGAAATAATCGCCACCGAAGATGTAGAAGACTGAAGACCACTTTACACTGACCTTTGTAGACAGTATGGCATTGCTACGTGAGTGAGGATGGAAGAATGGCATTGGGCAAATTTTCTGAAATTTTAGTGGAAACTGACACCAAAGCATGTGCAATAAGGTTAAGACATTTAAATCAGAATAGAAGTGTTAAGGAAGTGGCGAACATGCACGTCTTACAGTGCCCGCGGAGAATGTGACAGACCTGACAGTTTTCAGAAGTTGTGGCTGAATTAGATTCAGAGGCAGCTGCAGTCGTTTGATCTGTCTCTCACGAAGACATGAATTTAAAGAAACTGTTACTTTTATTTAAATAGGAATATGGAAAGAGCTGTTACAGAATGGTGAGTATACTTTCATTGTAATCCAGTACATTATTTCACTGTCTTAAGTAATATTTTAAACAATCGTTTTTGTTAAGTCTGCTTGCACCCTGGGTATGGAACAATTATTTTACGAATGGAGTAGTATTCAGCCAACGAAACTGGATACCATTACCCATGAGAATTGCCAATCCTGTTTCCTTGTTGCCTGTATGAAACGTCCATTCTACGACAGCAAACGTGCTGCATGCCGACTGTGTTGATTAAGAGCTGACAAGGTGGGCCGTGCCGTTCCCATTACTGGAACGCCATTCTATTAAACGAGACGTACGGAAGACACATTGAAATGGACAGAGCGCCAGCTAACAATAGTTTACGTCCTGTACTGGTCCCATAACCAAGATTTTAATTACTTTTGTTAAAATTGGTGCAATTCTAGGAGGAAGGCGACAATTAGTAGTTCTGAAGTAATAAATTATCTAACTACCTGCGGATACACGGTATTTTCAGGCTGCAGTATAGGCCTACTTCAAGAGTGGTTTCAAAAGGTCGACATTATGATGTGTGTGATTTAGATAAATGAGATGAATCTGCGGAAATATTTTTGCGCCCTGTTCTTCACTACACTGCTTTTGACAAGGTAAGCTACCGAGTTTGTTATTCTTGTAAATGAAAGCAGACTTGCGTTAAACTGTGGTGGAAACTCATTTTGGGTTAATGTATCGAGAGAGTGATCAAGAGCTATCGTCATCTGTCAACTTCTTATCATTTGCTTTGCTTAAACCCTGTCTTAAAATTAAGTGGAAGAACTCCATTTAAATCAACGTTTATGCAGTTCATTAACGTAAGGAAGTGGAAAAACTTAGGCCTGACGGGCCGCATTGCAACAGCACTTCTTTGAATCTACTCAAAGACTAAAATTCAGTCTCTTAACTTCGTTTTTCTTTGCAAAGTTCGTGATGTAATGTTTGACAACCAGGTCATTGTACATGTTAGTTTCATTCTGGTACTGAAAGCAAAAATTACCTTATACTTAAATATAAATTCGTTTACTGCTACAAGTGTAATGGACAGACTTCCTATCAAAAGTCGTCCATTCAGGACTGGTGACCGGAATTATGAGGTTGAATCACTGATTTTCAAGGAGAAAGTTCTCAAATTGAATTAGTATCCGCTCCTGGCTCAATGGTAAATACTCCACTGTGCTTTACTGAAAACAATTATCTAAACACTAACTAAACGTAAGATGTGAAGCGTATACTTTGTTTCCGGATACGACGACCTCTAGTTTTCCACTAAACGTCCCGGAAGAAATATGACAGTCCGTTTAATATATTAGCAGGTAGAAACGCGGTGAACATTTGTTGGAGTCCAGTTTACTTTAGAACACAAAGTTTCCAAAATGGAAGTTTCACTCGGCAGCGAAGCGTGCGCTGATATGAAACTTTCTGCCAGAATAAAACTGCGTGCCAAACCGAGGCTATCCAAGCACGAATCACGCTCAGTCATCTCAGCTTTATCTCCGCCAGTACCATAGCACTCTCGCGCGGAAGACCAAGGTCTCGAATTCGCGTCTCAGTCTAGCACACTGTTTAATGTCCCAGGAAGTTTCAGTGTCTGAGAAGTTATTTTTATTTTCGAGTCCTCAACTGCGATCAGCCACTCGCAATGAAAGACGAGAATGGGTAACTTTACATTTACGAATACTGCAGAGTGTGAAGGGTAGTTATATACTGAATCAGTTACGCTTCATCTTAAACGGTTGAAATGAATGAAATATATGAACAGTAACAGAAGTTTTAGCATCTTAAGCACGTAAAACCGGAGATCAGTACTTGGAAATTAATGCTCCACAGAATATAATGTTAAAAACGATCTCACTGTCCAAGCGATTTAGATCTTACTATCCAGATCGCACATGATTTTGGAGAGAAACAGCTGAACTGTATTACGATTAACGTGACCGATCTAGTCATTTTATTCTGTCAGTCTAATTGAACAGGTAGCTAACATACACTGATGTCCAAAAATTAAATGAACATACGGAAATTTTGAAAGTTTGAATTTATTTTGTCACAAAACAGTCTAAACAGATGATAGTAAAGTAGAAACAATGTGAAGGATACGGAACGTAAACCACTGCAACATGCAACACGCCTAACGGTAGACAAAAACGTTCTTCGTTTTTTCCCCTATTTAATGGATTTGCTCTAGCATTCAGACAACTGGGTAATGTGCTCAGTATGGGGTGTGAACACCTGTGCCAGCAATACCCGCGTGACAACGAAGCGTGCTGTGAATGATTGTCTCGTTGAAGCAATGACGACCGCTGTTCTCGCAGAGCTCCTCGCACGTCTTTGAAAATGACTAGTGGATGCCGACGTGATACAACCCGTCTAACCAGTGCATCCCAGACCTGTCCTATGGGCTTCAAATATCGAGATCGAGCAGGCCTCGCCGTGTATGAAATTTCTTCCGTTTCCAAGAAAACATCAGCGACCCATGCCCTATGAGGTCGAGCATTATCGGCCATCAATACGAAGCATGAGCCCACAGCACCTCGCAACGGTCAGACATGAGGTCCCAAGATCTCGTCAAGATACCTGACAGCAATGAAACCGTGCCGATTCACCCGTACAGTTTCAAGTAGAGGTGTTCGAGCGGTCAACATAATCCATGTCAACGCCATTAGGGATCCTCCTCGATATCGCTCTTTCCTCAGTGTTTGGGTCCCGAAATCGTGTTCCACTCTCCCTCCAGATGCGAATCAGTCAAGAATCACTTATCGGGACTTATCTGTGAAAAGAACATTGGCCCCCTGATCGTCTACCCAGGTGGTATGTTGACGACTCCACTCTAGACGTTCCATTCTGTGAAGACACGTCAGAGCTACACATACAACATGTCTCCGACAATAATGGTCACTCTGCCGAAGCATTCTGTACACCGTTTGCCTCGATACAATACGTCCACTGGATGTACTGGATGTTGCGAGGTCAGATGCCAGTTGCTGCCCAGTACTAAGGCAGTATCACCACGCCCTTACAGCCAAGTCACGGTTCTCTCTGATGGTACACGTGGCCGGCCCTGTCCTCGTCTTCGGGATACAGTTTCGGTCTCTACACTGTCGCCACATCCGAGAAACAACAGAACGATTCACATTTAGCCATCCGGTTTGAACAACTTGCGACTGTCCTGCTTCCATTCTTCCTATGTCCCGCCACCACAGATAGTAGTAGGCGTCTTCTTTGTCATACGGCACTGTGACTGCCGGATAATTCTACAACCACAATCGCTGCGTAGAAGAGACACTACTCCGTTTGCCACGTGCCCTGATGTCACTGTTGGCGTGGTTGTCCGTTGACCGGAATGCCATCTTTCGTGCAGAATACGATCGTACGGGTGTCTGTTGACAGAATGTATGATTATATGGTGAATTAGACACAGGACGGAGAAATAGCGGTTTGTTGCTTTGATTTTGGACACCGTTGTATACCGAGTGCTGTCTGAAGACAGTGATTAGTCAGAACATTATAACTACTGCCCACTATGAGAATTAATCCTGCCTTGTGACACAGAGCACTTTTCGCGGTAAGGAAGGAGTGTAATCAGAGCCGAAACAATTTTATGAACATACTAGTGACGAGAAGGCCCTAAATGGGGAATCCACTGGCATAAGCAAGTTTGACAAATTAAGATTTTTATGACCAGCACATGGGAATAAGCATGTGCTAATTGGCGAAGCTGACCGATTGTTCATGTGCTACCGTAGTAAGCATTTCTAGATAATGATTGAATGGCAGTGCAACCACGAGTGGGTGACTAGGTCTTTGGCGTCCACATCCCCGCTTTATAAAGCAGGATAGACTGCTATCTCTGGCACGTATGACGTCAGACATGCTGATGCAGGTTGAAGTGGGTCAGTGAGCACTGCTCAGCGCAAGTTTTTCACCATAGGTCTCCGCAGCAGTTGATCTCATTACGTTTCCATCTTTACTCAGTGCTATCACCAATTATGGTTGGAGCCGGCACAGGATCGACACTGGAAAATGTATTAGTTGGAAACCTGTCACCTGTTCAAATTATTCACGTTTCTTGATACACCAGGTACGTGCCCGAATACGCCGTCCAGCTGAATGGCTGCTCGAAACATGCATCACAACAGACACAGGCTGGACGGGCGTATTATGCTACAGGGAACTCACCTCTGCTCCCACGGAACCTGTTTTAACTCTAAGCACCATGAAACTGGACTACATGCCTATTGTGGATCACCTGCATCCCTTCATGCAGGATGTCTGGTCTGAAGGCCAAGGTATCATCCAGCAGGGTATCTCTCCGTGTCAATTCCAGAATTTTGTTATACTAGTTTCAGGAGCATGGCTGAACTTTCATCGTTATCTTTGCTTCAAAGATAACGTGATTGAATCTGATGACACTTCTTGGCCACTACCAGGCGTTAACTCCACACCCACGAACCACCTGCCCATTATTACCAGAATTGGATGATTTGTGTACAGATACTTTGTGACACACAACCTATACGTTACCAGGGACTTATCGAATCCATGCCACGCATAGTAGCTGCTGTATTGCACGCCAAAGCAGGACCAGTTATCAATCAGTTGGTCTTTATGTTTTAGTCATCAGCGAAAGTAACACTTATTCCATTTCATTGTGATAGAAATGAGATTACACTGCAATATCCCCAAGCTATCGTCTGCAACTGCAACTACCGGCACTACAGATGCGACCAGCGCTTCACAGCACAGTCTGGACGTATACCAACAACGACTCACCAAAATATGCTTCTCTCTTTCAGAGTTAGACTTAACGGAAGCGTGCAGCGCCAGCTTTGTCAGCAACAGAATTAGACTTGCAACACTACTCGCCTCTGCCTACCACATGTCCCCTGGAACGTAGCGCAGGTATTTATCTGCCGATAATGTACTTTCAGGATACCTTGTCACATATCGACTAGTTCAGGTCACTGAGCCGCAGTTTGACCTCACCACGTTCTCGGTTGTTCCAAACACGGCACCCCTCCCCCTAACATGGCAACAGCACAACGCCAACAGAACGTCGACCCCACCCCTCGTCAATAGTTTCATAACAGTCGTTACCGGAACTATCACCTCCACAGACCTCAGCAGACATTTCTCCGTGTATGGTATTTCTGATTGTACTTTGACCGACCGAAATAATTAACAGTGCCTGACATCCGGCCATACAATCCACGTCTGGTCAATCTGCACACAAACTGAAGTGAAATTAGTGACTTACCATTTATCTTTCAAATCCTCTCCAGAATATATATGTGTGTTTCCTTCAGACTTTCTTGAAGTTGCGTCCCTGATGTCATTTAATTGTCGATTACTTCCATTTTTCCGTGTTTGGTATGAAGTGTGTTATTTGATACACATAGGTATCATTTACCCTACGTTCTGGCTGCTTCTTCGAACACTTTAGTGAAAGTTGTTAATTCGTTCAGAAATTTCGTGCCACAGTTAATGGCGACAAAGTTATTAGAATTATTTTACATATATTCACAGTGTAGTTAGCTAATACATTTTCGGAACTTTAGTGCAATGTGGCTCAATTTCGAAATATCTAGTACTCTTATTTCAGTATGGCAACGTACAAGCCGGACATACGCCGCTACTGCTTTCCTTTCAGCACCTTCTGTGGAAACAAATGGTTGTTCTAAAAATAAACTCACCCACCCCCTACCCTACCCCACGCGAGGATTTTATTGCCTTTACCATTTCAAGACTTCACTGAAGGTTTGAAGTTTATGCCTATTATGCTTTTCATAAAATTGTCAGTGCTCGTTTACACAGGAAACAGACATCTCCGACGTTACACGTCTCGCAACCAGTCGTTCATAGTGATCAACAAACTCATGGCCCAAACCAATCATTGTAACAAGGCTTATTCCCACACTCTGGACACAAAATACGTGTTTCCACTACTATATTCCGTCACAGTAACATTTATTCAACACTTGTCCCTTTCAGTATCTATTACCTAACAATCATACTACTAATAATCGAGTCTATCAATCCTAATGATTTATTTTCTACATCAATCATTTTCGTACAGCGTCCACTGCACACACGAGTTGTTAATTTGATCCTCTGAGGAGACTTACCAACATCGTATGGAACAACTGGGGCGTTCCATTTCTGCAAAACGGATTCTGCAAACTTCAGGTTGTGCTGTTACAGAACACCACACTTTGGATGCAGCTGATCTTTTGTCAATTGTTCAAAGTGACGGTCCTTGTCTTTTTTACATTTCAGGTTCAGCCCCGAGATATGTTAACATTTGTACATTGACACTGTCGAAAATATAGACTTGCCGGAACTGCTACTGTTCACCGGTAACTGTACAGAGGCCGGGGAGACAATTCACGGTTCCAAAGGGGTCAGCTAGACTGTCCTAGTGTGGACACTGTCTCGCGCGAGGCACCTTTGCGATCTGCTACAGGCTGCTGCTGCTGCTGCTGCTCCTGCTCCTGCTCCTCTCCAATTTTCACACCACTGACGCCAAGCAATGAGACATGCGTGTTGTTCTGATTCAGTGGTACCCTCTCGTGGAAGAAACTCTTCTCACACCCTTTAACTACATTTACGTATCAAACTGATTGACAGAAGTAACTTTCGCTTGTTTGGTCACTGGCAAGTAACAAAACTAACCATTCAAAGAAAGAAATGATACAGTGGAATGCAGAAGGTAACTGGAAAATGTATGCAATGAGCAACAGAAATGACACTTATTCACATACCGAAATTACACGGAAGTCACTGCGATGTATGACTGTTCCTGGGTATTACCAACCATGTATATGGTTCTTAAGAGAGAGTGATCGCCACGCACGGCATTGCATTCTATGCAACGTGCACCCATGCTGGCCACGAGGTTGGGAAGGAGCTCTCGTGATGGGGCATTTCATTCCTCCGAAAGCACAGTTGGTAGGTCAGTGTACGGACGTGCAGAAATACGTCTCAAGAAAGCATCCCACATGTGCTCGATTTGATGTAAGTTGGGAGAAAAGGCAGGGCAATCTATTTAATACCCTCTAGTTCAAAGAGCTTCACTTGTGTCCAATGCGATCGCTTCTTAAACGAAAATGAAGTCTGGGCTGAATCCACATCTTAAAAGTAGCATCTGGGTAAGGAGCAGCGTCACAATGACTTAATATACCAGGTACTAAGATTTATAGGTCAGTCGGCCCATGCAATATTATGACTAAACTCCCACACCTGGACACCAAAACTGATGTTCGACAGCGCTGGACGTACTCTAATATAAGGAGAGATGGGAATACACAATGCTGCCAGAAATAATGTGAAATCTGATCGTTTTGTGCTCCAGGTGTTACAGCATGGAGAAGCTTAATGTTGCACTGGCGTGCTGACCACATATTTGAACACTACTCACCAGTCAACATTGTGACACTTTCTCTGTGTACATTATTTCAGGGAGCATTCGGCCTGGACTTCATTTTTACGAGTGACAATGCGCGACTGCATCTAACAGCGCTGGTGGAGCAGCTCTTTGAATTGGAGGCATGCGGCGAGACTATCGTGCCCGTTCCCACGATTTATACCCAATTAGCATGTGTGGGATGCATTGAGGATACTTACTGCAGCACATGAACATGCACGAACGACATTACAGCAGTCCTCAACCACGCTGATGGATGAACAGAACGCCCTACCACAAAACTCGTTACCAATCTTTTTGTCAGCACGGACGCATGATGCATATAATGCAGTGCCGTCAGTGGTGATCTCTCACGCTTAAAAATCATTCCCCGCCGTTTGTAATGGCAGGGGGAACAAGCATAAAACGTGGTTGCTTAGTTGAAATTATTGTCTGAGTAAGTGCCTTTCTGTTCATGTCACTGCGTATGTCTTCCAGTTGCCTTCTGTATTATACCGTAGCAGTTATTTCTGTGTATGATCCTAGTTTTACCGAGCTACGTTCTTGGAAGTGACAACATACGAAAGTAGTATGTTGTCCGTAAGCTCTTTGCACTTTTGTATTTTCAGAGGGAGATCTACGAAACAGCACGACATCTGACTGTCAACCCCCTGGAACACCTATCTGCCAGAATCCAAGATTCTTTAGTTTGATGGTCGCACAGTGGACCACCGGGAATGGTCTGTCCTTGACAAAGTTCGTATTGCACGATTTTGCAGCGTTCAATTTCAGATCTGACCTGAACAGTTCCCATCCGGGCCTGCCCCAGCTTTCGCAGCCACTTCCTGAGCGACCGGTGAATCGACAGATGGCACCTCAAGGTCACACGTCCGCATGCCCAGGAGCAAAGCCACGGCTGCTTAAGGCACCCACACCCACTGACATGTCCGAGGACACTGGCGCCTCATCTATGTGGACGTCCCTGGCAACACAGATCTACGTCATCGACGTGGCGCTGCCACGTCTCCAGTAGTGGTGGAGGGATTCTGGATCATCAGCCGTCAACAGGGCTCTGCCATCTCGCCCTTATGGGAGGAGGGAAGCGGGCAGGCTATCGCCTGCTACTACAGTTATCTACAATACTGATGCGACCATCGGGTTGCTGTATCTTACAGTCCCCACTGGCCTTAGGACGCAGGCTGGACTGTACTAACAGAGCAGATGAGCAGAACAGGCAAGTCCGTTTGAGTTACACTCCAGCCGACTTCATAGAAACGTATGGTGCCAGTTTCATCACAGCACTTGCGTCGCCACAGGTGGCAACACTACTTGCCTCTGCTTATGACAAGTCCGATGGAGAAGAGCGCTGGTATCAATCATACACGTTGGTACGTGAAAGAACATCGGCCACAGGGAGGCCAGTTAAGTTCGCTAAGCTTCAATGGCTTCACTACTCGCGAAGTGCCCAGCAGTTCCAGCTGCAGCACTAACGGCGGAGGATCGTCACAGTGGCACCGCACCGAGCAGCAACTTGTTACTTCTGGAGCGTTCACAGATCTCAGCCTTACCAGACATATTGCTCTTTGAACGTTGTGTAACGCCTGAACTTACGCTTTGTAATTGTATGAAGTAATCATCAGCGCCAGATCTGAGCTCAGACTTAGAATGAAGCAAATGTGGCCAGCCTCTACATACAATTTGAAGTAAACTCACGATTTCTATTGTGTATCCTATCTAGGAGGATTGTACGTTTCGCCCAGACCACCTTTGTATTGGCCTCTGTGTACATTTACGAGGGTTGGAACTTTAATAGTGGCAACTGTTTGTTTACAGCTCCTACAATATAGATACGTCTTTCAAAGTTTTACTGACCTTCAAAGTAGTCACCAACATTATGTATAACCCGTTGCCAGCGATGTGGAAGTAGCAGGATACTCTTAGCAGTGCCAGTTGTGTTGACAATTCGAGTGGCGCGGTCATTGCCCGACGAATTTGTAGCAGTTCTGAACTGAATACCGTAAAGTGTTTCCTTCAGTTTAAAAATCGAGTTGAACTTACGAGAGCCTAAGTCAGGGGAGTGCAGTAGGTGATATAGCACTTAGCAGCCCAATCAGTCAAACAAATCAGCAGCATCTTGCACTGTACGTGCTTTAGCATTGTCCCGCAAAATGATGGTCAGGACCTGCAGAAAGTGTCCTCACTTCTGTGTCTATGCTGTTCATTTTTGGAACACAACCTACGACCATTTAGTGGAACGCCGATTTCCACAAACGGTTTCCGTGTAGCGTGTTTGGCCAGCCAGTCAGCAAGTTCATTGCCTGGGATTCCAACGTGTCCTGAGGTCCACACGACCACCACTGAACGACAGGACCATTCCAGGGCAGACGGACTCTTGGATGGTCGCTACCAAAATATGACGAGTAGTAGTACTGGTCGATAGCTTGTAGGCTGCTCAAGGAATCAGTACGCAGAACAAACGACTCCCAAGGGCATGAACGGATGTGATCAGGAGCACGAGATATAACCACCAGCTCTGCAGTGAAAACACTGCAGCCATTGGGCAAAGAATGTTTCTTAATATGTTCTCCATGGACATAGGCGAGGCCGACGTACCATTAGCCATCGAGCTCTCTGTGTGAATCACTTCATGGCCTCGGTACATGTAAACAATCAAGATGAAGTAACAACGGAGGGCCGCAGGGTGAACAGAGTCCTTCGGGCCATATGAAAGATCCAGGCGAAGCCGCGGCCTAGGTGTACATCATGGAGGTGCACGCGATTGGACCTCGAGTATAGCTGGTGAAGGTAAGGACTAGTTCAGATAGAAGAGATCGGACGCAGACTTCAATCCTAAGCCCTGACGTGGCCGCCGATGCGGGAGATTGACTGCAGAGGGCGGGAAAGGAGACTAATTCGGATGCTCAGGAGAACTACGAATGTGTGCAGCGTAACTGGTGAAACTGGCAAGCAGTTTTGCACGTCTGATCTGCGATGGAGGGACCCCAGCCTCCACCAGTACGCTGGTCACTGGACTCGTCCTAAAAGCTCCTGTCGCTAGTCGTACCCCGCAGTGGTGTACAGGGTCGAGTAAACGCAACGCTGAGGGCGCTGCCGAACTATAAACCACACTCCCGCAGTCAATTTAGCATTGGACAAGGGCTCTGTAGAGCCGCAGCAGCATAGAGAGATCTGAAACCAAATTGGTGTTGCTCAGCCAACGGAAGGCATTGAGATGCTGCCAGCACGTCTGCTTAAGCCGACGAAGATGAGGAAGCCAAGTCAATCGAGCGTCGAAAATCAGTCCTAAGAATCGATATGTCTCCATCACGGTTAAGGGACCGTCCTTAACGTAAATTTCTGGTTCTGGATGAACGGTACGACGCCAACAGAACTGCATAAAGCATGACTGCCGAAAAACCGAAAGCCGTGGGCTAGAGACCATGACCGCTTTGTGGATGGCTTCCTGTAGGCGCCGCCCATCAACACCAGTACTGGTGGAGCAATACAAAATGCAGAAGTCGTTTGCATACAGAGAAGGTGAGGTGGACGGCCCTACAGCTGCTGCTAGACCGTTAATGGCCACTAGAAATATAGAGACTCAATACGGAGCTCTGCAGGACCCCATCCTCCCGGATATGGGGGGGGGAGGGGGAGGAGGAGGAGGAGGAGGAGGAGGAGGAGGAGGAGGAGGAAACTATGGGAGGTCACTCGTATAATGCGGCAAGGATATTATGTCGCCAGGTCGTGTCATACGCTTTTCGTTAATCAAAAGAGACAGCAACCAGGTGTGTGTTTGGAAAAGGATATTCAGATGACATACTCGAGGGACACAATATTATGAGTGGCCAGCGACCCTGGCGGAAGCCGCCTTGACATGGAGCCAGTAGGCCACGTGACTCCAGGACCCAACCCAACCGTCGACGCACAATGGTGTGCGTCGACGGTTGGGTTGGGTCCTGGAGTCACGTGGCCTACTGGCTCCATGTCAGGGCGGTTTCCGCCAGGGTCGCTTACACAGAACGTTGGTGGGGTTGATAGGCCGATATCTATCCACATGAAGCGGATTTTTGGCGGATTTGAGCACTGGTATTACGGTGCTCTCCCGCCAGTACGATCGAAAGACGCCATTGCAACAGATCCGGTTGAAAATCAAGAGATTTCGCTTGGAGTCAGACGAGAGATGTTTAATCATCTTACTGTGGATCCGATCGTACCCAGGAGCTGTGTCTGGGCAATGTGGAAGGGCACTGAGGAGCACCCACTCTGTAAATAGGGTATTGTAGCGTTCACTGTAATGTGTAGTAAACGAGAGTACTTTCCCTTCCAGTCGCTGTTTGAGAGTGCGAAAGGCTGTAGGTAACTCTCCAACGCAGAAGCTCGAGCATAGAGCTCAGCAAAGTGCTCGGCAATCGTGTTTGCGTTTGTAGGTAACACGCCGGGAACTTGGGGTCTGTTCCCAAAATCTCGTTTGACCTTTACCCAGGCTTGAGAAGGTGACGTATGGCACACAATGGTCGAGAAATCTCTCTCCCAACCCTCCTGCTTCCGTCTCTTGATAAGATGGTGAACGTGAGCACGTAGCCACTTAAAGTCTATGGGGTGCTGCAGGGAAGGTTGCCGCTTATGCCACTGTGGACATGATACGAGAGCAAAAAACATGTTCTAAAATTCTACAACATATCTATGTCAGAGATATAGGCCTATAGTTTTTGCGCATCTGCTCGACAACCCTTCTTGGAAAGTGGAACTACCTGTGCTGTTTTCCAATCATTTGGAACCTTCCGTTCCTCTAGAGACTTGCAGTACACGGCTGTCAGAAGGGGGGGGGCAAGTTCTTTCGCTTACTCTGTGTTGAATCGAATTGGTATCCCGTCAGGTCCAGTGGACTGGGGGGCTGTGCTCGTGAGGTAGGTGGTATGGGAGTAACGGGGTGGAAGTGCCCCCACCATCAAAGGGGGACGTGTAGCCTTCTGGCTCAGAGCCGACTGGAATTCGCGGAACTGATGGGGCTACAATTGTTTTCGTAGCTGCAGCGTATGAGGTGGTCATAGCCATGGGATGTAGGCGCTCATATTTTCTCTTAGCCTCAGTGTAGGTCAGTCGGTCCACAGTCTTTTACTCCATGATTTTCCTCTCTTTCTGTAGAATCCTGCAATCTGGCGAGGAAGTTGCACAATGCTTCCGCAGTTGACACAGATGGGAGGCGGGGCACATGGATTATTGGGATGTGATGGACATCCACAATCTTGACATGTGATGCTGGAAGTATAGCGGGAAGATATCTTGACCGAACTTCCAACACTTAAAGCACTGCATTGGGGGAGGTTCAAATGGCTCTGAGCACTATGGGACTCAACATCTTAGGTCGTAAGTCCCCTAGAACTTAGAACTACTTAAACCTAACTAACCTAAGGACATCTCACACCCATGCCCGAGGCAGGATTCGAACCTGCGACCGTAGCAGTCCCGCGGTTCCGGACTGCAGCGCCAGAACCGCACGGCCACCGCGGCCGGCCATTGGGGGAGGGATATATCGCTTGACATCACAGCAGTGAACCATCACCTTCACCTCCTTTGGTAAGGTGTCCCCATCGAAGGCCAAGATGAAGACACCGGGGGCAACTTTATTGTACCTTTGACCCCGATGGACTTTCCACACGCAATGAACATCTCGCAGCACTACATTGGCACACAGTTCGTCGTCAGGCTGCAAAAGAATGTCCCTGTGCAAAGTAATACCCTGGACCATATTTAAGCTTTTATATGGCCTGATGGTAACAGAAACATCCCGAACTTTTAACAAGTGAACGAAGTCCGTGACTTGACAGAGGATGCTGTTTCATCAGCACTGACCCAGATACCATTTTGCACAAGCCCTCCACCTCCCCAACTTGTCCTCTAAACGCTCAACAAAAAAACTATGGCTTCATCGAAACAAAGCAGTCCCCATCAGTTCTCGCATATACGAGGTACCGTGGTGAATAAGGTTCGCTGCCATCCTTCGCCTGGCGTTCCTCCAATGGTGTAGCCAGGGAGGAGAATGATTTAGGGTCGTACTTTCTTACATTGTACTGAGACTGAATGCTTAGTGACTGCTGGTGTTTGATCACCAGCAAGTGATCATGTGGTACGCCTCATCGCGCGTCGTCCGCCCTGATGCTACCCATTCCGACCAGATACCTTCCCCACAGGCGCCACCCAGCCGCAGCGAAGGCCACCTGGCAGTACGGCCATTGCTGGGAGTCAAGATGCCACAGAATGACTGGCATCTACTCCTTGGCATACGTGGGGAGTTAACGGCGCAGGCATCAGCAGAGTGATCCCTGTGTTGTCAGGGGGCTACAACAAACAGGGTACATGGCGGCCCCACCGCAACAGAATGGCTGCCGTGCTGGATATCAGGCACAAAGAAATCTATAGTCATTGTCGGTGCAGAGAGCGACACTGCATAGTACATGATGGAAAACGCACCCAGGAATGTGTCCTTGCCCAAGAGATGGAGAATGAGCTGAACTGCAATGCGACGACGAGAAAGTGGGCTAAAGATCTAAAGTTACGATGGACGCGAGCCATGAAGACGCATTGGCTCGCTCTTCGGGAAAATTTTGAAGACTGGAGGTCGAACCCTACAGGGGACCATCACATGAAGACCGAAACGTGTGAAACTCC
Source organism: Schistocerca nitens (assembly GCF_023898315.1). Classification (NCBI taxonomy): domain Eukaryota; kingdom Metazoa; phylum Arthropoda; class Insecta; order Orthoptera; family Acrididae; genus Schistocerca; species Schistocerca nitens. The sequence goes on from NC_064616.1 coordinate 451,133,995, forward strand.
TTTTAGTTGCCTCTTACGACAGGAAGGAATACCTCAGGCCTATTGTAACCCCCAGACCCGCAGGGGGAGTTTACATCAGGTTCATTTTTATGATTAAGTATAGTAAGTGGTGTAACTTATCCAGGCGATACGAAATAATTATCTTTCTCTTTGATTGTCTGGTTTTAATGTAGGTAAACCACAGTATTCGAAACAGTTTTCTTCAGAAGAAAGTCTGCCTTCCAGTGAAACGCCAAAAACCGTATTTCCTTTTAATAAGTAAAAGTGAAATTGGATGGTCGAGGACAATGAAACAAGCATATAATAAACATATCTCCATAAACCGATCGTTTCTCCGATACGGCATAATGCTACTGACAAGGGAACCTCCCCATCGCACCCCCCTCAGATTTAGTTATAAGTTGGCACAGTGGATAGGCCTTGAAAAACTAAACACAGATCAATCGATAAAACAGGAAGAAGTTGTGTGGAACTATGAAAAAAATTAGTAAAATATACAAACAGTAGTCCATGCGAAGATATGCAACATCAATGAGTATAGGACTTAAGGAGCGCCGTGGTCCCGTGGTTAGCGTAAGTAGCTGCGAAATGAGGGGTCGTAGGTTCAAGTCTTCCCTCGACTGAAAATTTTAGTATCTTTATTTTCGCAAAGTCATGATCTGTCCGTACGTTCATTGATGTGTCTGTTCACTGTAATAAGTTTAGTGTGTGTGTTTTGCGACCGTACCGCAAAACCGTGCGAGTAGTAGACGAAAGGACGTGCCTCTCCAATGGGAACCGAAAACATTTGATCGCAAGGTTATAGGTCAACCGATTCCTCCACAGGAAAACACGTCTGATATATTCTATACGACACTGGTGACGGCATGTGTGTCACATGACAGGAATATGTTGTCTACCCACCTAACTTTTACACTTGGCGAATGGCTAAAAAGATTCTTCTACCTTGCCCGATTTAGATTTTCTTGTGGATTTGATAATCACTCCCAGAAATTTATGATATAAGCGTTTGTTACATAAACTGAAAATAATAAGTTAAACTTTTCACCCGAGGGTAGGTTTGAAGCAAGGACCTCTCGGTCCGCAGCTGCTTACGCTAACCACAGGACCACGGCGCTCCTGGGCTCATGCGAGCCTTGTTGTTGCATATCATACGTATGGACTACTCAGTCGGTATATTTTGCTTATTTTTTCATAGTTCCACACAACTTCTTCCTGTTTTCTCGATTCATCTGTGTTCAGTTTTTCAAGGCCTATCCACTGTACCAACTTACAACTACATCTGAGGGGGGTGCGATGGGGAGGTTCCCTTGTGAGTCCACGAACTGAGTCCCCGAGGATCCAAACTGCAGATATGCACTGAAGGACAAGTATCCACATGGCTCTCGTTTACGTGAATGTGGCCTTCAGTAAGTCTCATAGTAGTCAGTAGATGGCAGAGAACAACCAGTCGTGTCCTGGATGCATTAACAACCACCCAGTGAGTTTCCGGAATTCAAGGACACTATCAACGTGGGCTGGAACACATCAAACTTTTAAATATTCCACATAAAACCCTGGCAGGCCATGATATTTTCCTGGTAGCATTAGACACTACGAGTGTTGTAATAGGTGCATTATTTGCATTTTTCATTGTCCTCTACTCTCCCCTTTCGTTCCTACATATGAGGAGACACCCTTTATATTTACATGTCAATACTTTTTTAGGCAGCGTAAATCTGCGTTACAAATTATTTTATTCGTGATTAAGTCAATATATCGTAATTGGAGAAAAACCAATTCTACATTTGTCTTTACTGCAATATAATTACATTCGACACATTGTGAAATTCAAACACTCGATAACGAACTTTGCACTATGTTTACATTTTAAATTACTCATTTTGACTAAGGAAATACGTTTCATTAATAGCAACGTATTGAGTATTACTACGTCACTTACTGCTGTAGCCAGTCCAGAATCTGTTTTGCTGTTAGGCGCCCAGTTCTCCACAAGAGATTTCTGGCGTGCGATCTCCAGCTCTCTGTGAAATTCTTCTGTGTCAGATGGCGGAGTGCTCCAGCCAACCTCTTTCTTTCCCTAGAGAAACGAATTTTATGTGATCTCATATGGCGAAAGAAGAGGTTTAAAGTAGTTTGAGAGATGGTAAGTTATTAGATCTTTTCTTAGACAGCAGCGTTTACAAAGCTATAGTTAACTGCATAAATATTTATGTTGTTGTTGTTGTTGTTGTTGTTGTTGTCTTCAGTCCTGAGACTGGTTTGATGCAGCTCTCCATGCTATTCTATCCTGTGCAAGCTGCTTCATCTCCCAGTACCTACTGCAACCTACATCCTTCTGAATCTGCTTAGTGTATTCATCTCTTGGTCTCCCTCTACGATTTTTACCCTCCACGCTGCCCTCCAATGCTAAATTTGTGATCCCTTGATGCCTCAAAACATGTCCTACCAACTGATCCCTTCTTCTAGTTAAGTTGTGCCACAAACTTCTCTTCTCCCCAATCCTATTCAATACCTCCTCATTAGTTACGTGATCTACCCACCTTATCTTCAGCATTCTTCTGTAGCACCACATTTCGAAAGCTTCTATTCTCTTCTTGTCTAAACTATTTATCGTCCATATTTCACTTCCATACATGGCTACACTCCATACAAATACTTTCAGAAACGACTTCCTGACACAAACCTATACTCGATGTTAACAAATTTCTCTTCTTCAGAAACGATTTCCTTCCCATTGCCAGTCTACATTTTATATCCTCTCTACTTCGACCATCATCAGTTATTTTACTCCCCAAATAGCAAAACTCCTTTACTACTTTAAGTGTCTCATTTCCTAATCTAATCCCCTCAGCATCACACGATTTAATTTGACTACATTCCATTATCCTCGTTTTGCTTTTGTTGATGTTCATCTTATATCCTCCTTTCAAGACACTGTCCATTCCGTTCAACTGCTCTTCCAAGTCCTTTGCTGTCTCTGACAGAATTACAATGTCATCGGCGAACCTCAAAGTTTTTACTTCTTCTCCATGAATTTTAATACCTACTCCGAATTTTTCTTTTGTTTCCTTTACTGCTTGCTCAATATACAGATTGAATAACATCGGGGAGAGGCTACAACCCTGTCTCACTCCTTTCCCAACCACTGCTTCCCTTTCATGCCCCTCGACTCTTATAACTGCCATCTGCTTTCTGTACATATTGTAAATAGCCTTTCGCTCCATGTATTTTACCCCTGCCACCTTCAGAATTTGAAAGAGAGTATTCCAGTTAACGTTGTCAAAAGCTTTCTCTAAGTCTACAAATGCTAGAAACGTAGGTTTGCCTTTTCTTAATCTTTCTTCTAAGATAAGTCGTAAGGTTAGTATTGCCTCACGTGTTCCAACATTTCTACGGAATCCAAACTGATCTTCCCCGAGGTCCGCTTCTACCACTTTTTCCATTCGTCTGTAAAGAATTCGCGTTAGTATTTTGCAGCTGTGACTTATTAAACTGATAGTTGGGTAATTTTCACATCTGTCAACACCTGCTTTCTTTGGGATTGGAATTATTATATTCTTCTTGAAGTCTGTGGGTATTTCGCCTGTCTCATACATCTTGCTCACCAGATGGTAGAGTTTTGTCATGACTGGCTCTCCCAAGACCATCAGTAGTTCTAATGGAATGTTGTCTACTCCCGGGGCCTTGTTTCGACTCAGGTCTTTCAGTGCTCTGTCAAACTCTTCACGCAGTATCATATCTCCCATTTCATCTTCATCTACATCCTCTTCCATTTCCATTATATTGTCCTCAAGTACATCGCCCTTGTATATACCCTCTATATACTCCTTCCACCTTTCTGCCTTCCCTTTGCTTAGAACTGGGTTGCCATCTGCGCTCTTGATATTCATACAAGCGGTTCTCTTCTCTCCAAAGGTCTCTTTAATTTTCCTGTAGGCAGTATCTATCTTACCCCTAGTGAGACAAGCCTCTACATCCTTACATTTGTCCTCTAGCCATCCCTGCTTAGCCATTTAGCACTTCCTGTCGATCTCATTTTTGAGACTTTTTTGTTCCTTTTTGCCTGCTTCATTCACTGCGTTTTTATATTTTCTCCTTTCATCAATTAAATTCAATATTTCTTCTGTTACCCAAGGATTTCTATTAGCCCTCGTCTTTTTACCTACTTGATCCTCTGCTGTCTTCACTACTTCATTCCTCAGAGCTACCCATTCTTCTTCTACTGTATTTCTTTCCCCCATTCGTGTCAATTGTTCCCTTATGCTCTCCCTGAAACTGTGTACAACCTCTGGTTCTTTCAGTTTATCCAGGTCCCATCTCCTTAAATTCCCACCTTTTTGCAGTTTCTTCAGTTTCAATCTGCAGTTCATAACCAATAGATTGTGGTCAGAATCCACATCTGCCCCTGGAAATGTCTTACAATTATATAATCTGATACCTTTTAGTATCTCCAGGAATCTTCCAGGTATACAACCTTCTTTTATGATTCTTGAACCAAGTGTTAGCTATGATTAAGTTATGCTCTGTGCAAAATTCTACAAGGCGGCTTCCTCTTTCATTTCTTCCCCCCAATCCATATTCACCTACTATGTTTCCTTCTCTCCCTTTTCCTACTGACGAATTCCAGTCACCCATGACTATTAAATTTTCGCCTCCCCTCACTACCTGAATAATTTCTTTTATCTCGTCATACATTTCATCAATTTCTTCATCATCTGCAGAGCTAGTTGGCATATAAACTTCTACTACTGTAGTAGGCATGGGCTTTGTGTCTATCTTGGCCACAATAATGCGTTCACTATGCTGTATGTAGTAGCTAACCCGCACTCCTATTTTTTTATTGATTATTAAACCTACTCCTGCATTACCCCTATTTGATTTTGTATTTATAACCCTGTAATCACCTGACCAAAAGTCTTGTTCCTCCTGCCACCGAACTTCACTAATTCCCACTACATCTAACTTTAACCTATCCATTTCCCTTTTTAAATTTTCTAACCTACCTGCCCGATTAAGGGATCTGACATTCCACGCTCCGATCCGTAGAATGCCAGTTTTCTTTCTCCTGATAACGACGTCCTCTTGAGTAGTCCCCGCCCGGAGATCCGAATGGGGGACTATTTTACCTCCGGAATATTTTACCCAAGAGGACGCCATCATCATTTAATCATACAGTAAAGCTGCATGTCCTCGGGAAAAATTACGGCTGTAGTTTCCCCTTGCTTTCAGCCGTTCGCAGTACCAGCACAGCAAGGTCGTTTTGGTTAATGTTACAAGGCCAGATCAGTCAATCATCCAGACTGTTGCCCCTGCAACTACTGAAAAGGCTGCTGCCCTCTTCAGGAACCACATGTTTGTCTGGCCTCTCAACAGATACCCCTCCGTTGTGGTTGCACCTACGGTACGGCCATCTGTATCGCTGAGGCACGCAAGCCTCCCCACCAACGGCAAGGTCCATGGTTCATGGGAGGGAAAAATTTATGTAAGAAATTTAAAAAGCAAATTTCAGAGACAGATGCTAGATTTACTGGTAAGACTGAAATAAGAGCACTTTTCGGCACGCACTACCCAATAGAGACCCTAAGAAGCTCTAGAAGAAACACTACCATGCTCTGGGAAAACTCTAGAGGAAACGACTTAGAAGCCTGTTACCTAACCAAGAGTGAAAAAAAGATTTAAATTTCATCCGAGATGTTTACGTTTTGATGGTGTAAGGGACTGAAGCCTTCGAAAAGAGATTGATAAATTAGCCCCAATTAGAGACAGACTCTCATAATTTTTCAGAACACACTATTCCAAGTGAATATTTGACTGTCTACGAACAGTTACTTTCTTTTCGAGGAAAATGCAATTTCAGGCAGTATCTTCCTAAAAAAGCCCACCAAATGAGGCATTAAGATATTTGCTTTGGTAGGTGCAAAAACTGCTTATACTCTCGGCTTACAAACTTATACCAGCACTCAGCCAGAGGGCCCTTTCAAGCACAGTAATTCTTTTACAGATGTAGTAATGACTCACCGTAACATTACTGATTACAAGTGGTTCACCAGTATACCACTGTAACTAGCTACTGAAAGACAAGGGACTGACATACGTTGGAACGCTCCGGAAAAACAAGAAGGAAATCCTAAGTAGTTTTTACCTAATAAGGAAGGACCTCAATATTATTCTATGTTTGGTTTCCAAGAAAATTGTACGTTAGTTTCCTACCGTCCTGAAATTAATCAAGCTGTTCTCCTGATATCTATATTACATCATGATGATACCATTGATAGATACACGAGCTTCACTGAAACCAGAAATTTTAACTTTTTACAATGAGGCCAAGACTGGAGTTGATTTACTTTATGATGGTTCAAATGGCTGAGCACTATGGGACTCAACTGCTGAGGTCATTAGTCCCCTAGAACTTAGAACTAGTTAAACCTAACTAACCTAAGGACATCACAAACATCCATGCCCGAGGCAGGATTCGAACCTGCGACCGTAGCGGTCTTGCGGTTCCAGACTGCAGCGCCTTTAACCGCACGGCCACTTCGGCCGGCTTACTTTATGAACTAATTCAAAAAAATGTTACGAAACACTTGTTGGTGGCCTATGAAAAGAACGGAGTTTCTGCAGAGGTTGGCCTGGGAAATTTTGAAACCTCAGATTCAGTACAGATCTGCTGTCCCTCAAATTCCCATTGAATTACGGCGGCGTGCACGTGTTCTACTGGGCATAAATTCAACAGTTACACCACAAAACAATCCCAGAGAAGGTTCCGAAGGCCGTTGCTACTAGCGTGGAAGGCAGAAAGACAAGTCAATTAGAAAATTATGTCATAAATGTAAAAGATGAATATGTGCCTCATTTGCATACTGTATGTGTTAACTGTCCCTGAAATAAACTATTGAAATATTTTTTTTGGAAATCTTATTTCCATCCCTATATACACACGCAAACGTAGAAAAAGCAACTAAATAACATTTGATAATCATTTAACGATTAATTAAGAAACGAATGGGGGGAGGGGGCAGACAGGAGTCTGTCACGCTCCTGACCCCGTAACGATACAGCTCGCGCCTACTGCATAGTTAAAGGGACTGAACTACTGGTTCATCAGTCCATTTCGTGCGAAACACACAAAAAGGCAGAAAGCGAGAAAGTGAAGACTTGGCTGCCTCAAGAGGGGGAAGACTTACGGCCCCCCCCCCCCCCCCTTATCTGTGACGGGCTGGAAAGCAGGAAGGCCACTTTGGGATCGGGACATATGTCTTCCAGCTGGAAGGCACCAACAAAGACGGCGGTTAACCATTCGTTCAAATAGCTTACACAGCCCCTCGTCAGCGATTGGCCAGCAGTTAAAAATGTGGGTCCTTTCCCAGTTGCGGGAGAGGAATAATAATTACCTCGCGTTGTTGAGGGAAATTCTCCTTCCCACCAAATACGATTAAAAGACCCAAGCATAAATTTCATGCTGTCGGCACGAAAATGTTTTAGTATTTGGCTGTGGATTTTGTCGGGTCCAGGGGTCCGTATCTCTACGCACTGCCAAAGAGCTGCTAAACTCCCATTCACTGAAAGGGACATTGTATGACAGAACCGTGTCCATGGAAGGATAGTGGGAAGCGCTCGGCGAGAGGTTTCTGGGTCAGGAAATAAAGATGGTAATAACTGCAAGCGGACCGATCAGCGAAGTGTGCTGCGAAACATTCTGCAAGTACCACACGATCAGTGCAGATGTTATTACTGACAATAATGCCAGGAACTGCCGTGAATGGTGGATTGAACAGATGCGATGGGGTTTAGTCCATACTTGGGACGATGGGGGTGTGCGATCGCACAGGTGACATTGCTTCGAAAACACCTGCTTTTTCTTTATTAAAACTGCTCTTTCGCCTAGGGTCTCACGAATGCTATTACATTACACAGAGACGGCGCTTGTGCCGTTTAAGCACCCTCCAGTGTTGCCTAATAGCGGTGGATTTATCTTTAAACCACCATGACACCAGCCGTCGTCGAGATGCGGTGGAGTGCACTATTGATGCTACGGCAGCATGAACAACAGTACCAACAGTATCCTGTACCGTTTTGTCGATATCCGTCACATGCATGGCTTCAGAAGTGACTTTAGAGGAGAAAGCCTGCCTGTCAGCTTTCTGAAGCGACAAAAGTGGAGCATGTTTCAGATGTCTCAGTGGAGAGGGAGGGAACGACAGGGAAATGGACTGTCAAAGATCGCCATGGAGATGCCACTGAATCTGCTATAAGATATTCTGGCTGCAAACTGCGAGATCAACAGTTGAGTGTGTTCCGTGGGCCACACTGAAACGTCTTAGATCCAGTGTTGAGTAGGCAGACGTCCAGCTCTGAATGGATGGGTTCTAGCACCCGGATCTCTACTAGACAGTGTTGACGTTCCACAAAGGATTATAGGCACTAAAGTCGAGCAAGTAAGAGGAACGGGGGAAGTAGCTGTTCCACTAACATCAAGTGATAATGGGAAGATCCATCTAGGAGTAGATGAACATTACGTATTATTATCCTAACTGACGGACACTAACAGCCACGGCCTTTAGTGCAGTGGTAAGGGGCACCTGCTCGCTGAAAATAGAGCGTACGAGATAACAGACCCTGCCAGAAGCTCTCAACATTAGCGCTGTTGGTACAGTAGGATTTGTAGTTTTTGTGAACAGGGAGATGTGTTGCAGTGAACAGTGATTCCTGAGGTGCTATGCCAATCAGGGAACATGCAGCCAGTAAACGACTGAGTTAGGTCAGATGGTGATAGTAGCCATTACAGTTCCATTGAAGGAGCGTTTTAACCAGGTCGGAGAAAGTGGCGAATGGAAAAGATGGGTGTGATTTCTTCGCTACTAGGTCTCAGTCCGCCAGATTGTGAGATACATCGTCAAGATGCATATAGCAGCTGTTGAGGAGTGGGGGACGAAACATTCGAAAACTCAAAGCAGTTTATCTTTCTGCTTACTTTCCTTTTCCTTGCAAGACTTCAATTTCTTTGAAGATTTCCCCATTTTATCTTCCGGGAGGGAATATGACCGTACGTTTCTTTGGTCCACAGCCTGTTGATTGGTTTAAAAGAGGGGGAGGGGGAGGGGGGAGAGGGGAGAGGGATCAAACTAAGTCATCATCCCTCGTTCCGAAGGAAACAATGCCACAAGGGTGAGAATGAGACAATGTGACCCAGTACGAAACAGAATGAAACGAACCACAACAACGACTGAAGGGCAACAAACAAATGGACAAAAGGGGACAAGAAAACCACAAAGACGCAAGAAACAGGTATAAGAGGTTAAAACAAGAAAGTAGGTACCCATGGCTAGCTGACCATGAGGATAAAAAGGAAAGTCAGCCACTAACACATCAAAACCTCCACCCTGAAAGCACTTGGGTGGAGGACACACAGGGACAAAGGACATATGCTAAAACTTAAAGCAAATGGTAAAACTTACCCCACGAATAAAACGTAAAACTAAAGCTGCTGTTGAGCACTGTCGCCCAACACTGAAGGTATGATGCTGGGTTTTAACTTTCCCAGTATCCGCCGCAGAGTGGCTAAAAGTGGGCAGTCCAGCAAGAGAGGGACAACAGTCATTCGTGAGCCACAGCAACACCGAGGTGCGTCCTCACGACGTAGGAGGTAACCATGCGTCAGCCTACACAGAATCACAGTGTCCCTGGGAGAGGCGCGCACAGATGTCTTCCACACATTTAGTTTCCTCAATGGCACTCAGCTCGTTGTGCGTACTGAGGTTACGCCATTCAGTTTGACAAAGCCGCAAAACCTTCCGGTGTAATACTGAACGCAGGTCAGTTTCAGAGAAGCAGATATCCATAAGCGGTTTCCGCGTAGCCTGTTGGCAAGTTCAGTGCCTGGGATTCCGACGTTACCTGGGATCCAGAAAACCACCACTGAACGACTGGACCGTTCCAGGGCAAAGATGGACTTCTGGATGGTCGCTACCGAAGGATGAGGGTAGCACTAGTCGATAGCTTGTAGGCTGCTCAAGGAGTCAGTACACAGGAGAAATGACTGGCCTGGGCATGAGTGGATGTACTCAAGAGCACGAGATATGGAGTCACCTCTGCAGTGAAAACACTGTAGACGTCTGGCAAGGAGTGCTGTTCAGTGTCTCCTCTGTGAGCATAGACAAAGCCAACGTGACTATCAGCCATCGAGCCATTGGTGTAAACCAGTTCATGACTCCGGGACATGTAGAGAATCGGCAGGAAGTGACAGCACAGAGCTTCAGGGTTAACCGAGTCCTTAGGGCCATGTGAAAGGTCCAGGCGAAACCGCGATCTAGGTGTACACCATGGATGTGTTCGTGAATGAATCTCGAGTATAGGTAGTAAAGGCAACAACTCCAGATTGAAGAGAAGAGATCGCACACGAATTCCAATTTTAAGCCCTGACCTGTGCCGCCGATGCGGGACGCAAAAAGGAGACGGTAATTCGGATGCACAGAAGAACTACGAACGCGTGCAACGTAACTGGAGAGCAAATGCGCACGCCTAACCTGCAATGGAGAGACTCCAGCCTTCACCACGACATTAGTGGCCCGACTCTTCATAAAAGCTCCTGTCTTGAGGCGAACGCTACAGTGGTGCACTGGGTCGAGTAAGCGCAGTGATTATGGTGCCGCCGAAACATAAACCGCTCATCCATAGTAAAGGCAGAATTGAACGAAGGCTCCGTAGAGCTGCAGCAGCGTATAACGACCTGCACGCCAGTTGGTGTTGCTCAGGCAGCGGAGGGCATTGAGGTGCTGCCAGCATTTCCGCTTAACCTGTTTAATGTGAGGAAGCCAATTCAATCACGCATCGAAAACCAGTCCTAAGAATCTATGTACCTCCACTACAGTGAGAGGATCGTCATTAACGTAAGGTTCTGGTTCTGGATGAACGGTACGAGGCCGACAAGTGTATAACACACGACTTTGCGACCGAAAACTGGAAACTGTGGGCTAGAGACCATGACTGCACCTTTTGGATCGGGCCCAGTAGGCGACAATCATCAACACCGGTACTGGTGGAGCAGTACAAAATGCACAAGTCGTCTGCATACAGAGAAGGTGAGATGCACGGTCCTACAGCTGCTGCTAGACCGTTAATGACCACTAGAAAGAGACTCAATATGGAGCCCTGCAGGACCCCATTCTCCTGGATATGAGGGAACTATGGGAGGTACCAACTTAGACATGGAAAGTACGAAGCGGCAGGAAATCTTTGAAAAAATCTGGAGCAGACCTCAGACCCCACTCGTATAATGTGGCAAGGATATGTCAGGTCCTATCATATGATTTTCCTCAATCAAAAGAGACGGAAACCAGGTGTTGGCGTATGGAAAAGGCAGTTCGGATGACAGACTCGAGGGACAATAATATCAGTGGCACAGTGACCCTGGCGGAAACCACCTTGACATGGAGCCAGTAGGCCACTTGAATCCAGGACCCAACCCAACCGCAAACACCATACGTTCCAGCAGCTTACAAGGAAGGTTGATGAGGCTGATGGGACGACAGCTATCCACATGAAGTGGGTTTTTACCAGGTTTAAGCACCGGAATGAAGGCGCTCTCCCGCCATTCCGATGGAAAGACGCCATCGCACCAGAGCCGGTCGAAGATGATATGTTGCTTGTAGTCAGATGAGAGATGTTTAATCATGTGAGCGTGGATCCGATCTGGGCCAGAGGCTATGTCGGGACAATGTGCAAGGACACTGAGGAGCTTGGACACTGTAAATGGGGCGTTATAGGGTTCACTGTGGCGTGTAGCGAACGAGAGGACTTTCCATCCGCCGTTTCAGTGTGCAAAAGCCTGGGAGGTAGGTCTCCGACGCAGAGGCTCGAGCATAGCGCTCAGCAAAGCGATCAATCGCGTTTGCCCCGGTAGATAACACGCCATTGATGTTAATGCCAGGGACATCAGTTGGGTCTGGTACCCAAAAAGACGTCTGATATTCGTCCAGACTTTGGAAGGTGATTTATAGCACCCAGTGGTCGAGAAATCTCTCAACACTCCTGCTTCCGTCTATCAGCTGACGAACGTGGGCACGGAGCAGCTTAAAGGCAATGAGGTGCCGCTTATGCCGCTGTGGAGCACGCCAACACTCCTTAATTGCCTCAGCGATTTCCGACGGCTACTAAGGAACCGGCTTACGCCGGGGGCACCCGAAAGAGCCTGGGATCGCGTTTTCCGCCGCCGTTACGATTGTTGTTGTCGTCACCTGCTCAACCATCACATCGATGTTACCGTGTGGGGGGAGTCAACGGTTACCGCAGAGGTGATAGTTTCCCAGTCCGCCTCGTTTAAAGCCAATCTGGACAGGCGTCCATGGGCCTGACGACGGGGCAGTGACAGCAAGATCGGGACTGTCACCACTACACAGGTGGTCATGCGCTCTCCAGTGTATAGTAGGGGAGAAGTCCTGGGCTGCAAATGGATAAATCAATGTCCGACTAACTACCACAAGCCACACTGAAATGTGTGGCGGCCCCAGTATTTAAGAGGCAGAGGTCGAACTGAGACTGCAAAGTTTAGACATCTCTGGCTCGGCCAATAATCAATGTGGCACCCCACAAGGAGTTATGGGCATTAAAACCTCCGTAAAGTAAGAAAGGTTTAGCTAGTTGATCAATCAGTGCAGCTACTGCTGCTCTGCACCATCTGGAAAGATGTTTTACAGGCAGTTATTTCCTGTACCGTCATTCTACAGCCACAGGTTCAAGAGGGGGTTTGAAGAGGCATAGTTTCACTACAGACAGCTTAGGACATAAACGCGAACTCCACCTGACACTATCATCGTCGCTACGGTTCCTGTAATATCCCGTATAGCCGCAGACGGCGGGGGTCCGCATTGACGGGAACCAGGTTTCCTGAAGGGCAATGCATAAAGCAGGTGTAAAGCTTAACAGTTGCCATAGCTCAGGCAGGTGGTGGATGACGTGATCGTGAGAAGAGAAAGGCATGGAACATTCAGTGACGCAGTTTCCGCGTCAGGTTCACGTACTGCCACCGCCTTATTCTGTGAGTAGTCTATATCCATAATGTCTGATGGTCCAGTGAGATCGAGGTCCTCAGCAGACGCCAGGCTTTCCACCTTATCCTCTGACACAGAACTTTTAGGTAGCGGGGTGGTGTGGGTACCACCGCCATTTCCTTTGTCTTAGGAGGGGGGGGGTGGTCTTTGACTTTTCTCACTGCTCCTTGGGTTTCAGTAACTTTGAGGGCTTCACTGAGTCTCTGGGACTGAGGATCGTGAAGCCCTACGACCAGCTGCTTTTGGGCACTTCAGCCACTGGCGGGCGTACTCTTTCAATTACTTTAATTGGACCCAGCGAACTTCTGAAGTCTCAGGAGCTCATTGAGAAAATCAAATTAGCGTGGGCTCAAACGCTGTATTATTCACCCTGAATGTGGTTTCTAGACAAAATTTCTTGTGGAGAACAAGAGCTATTTCCTCCTGAAGCGCAGTTGTTACGGCATGGTGTGAGGACCACCTAGTTCTTGAAGTTGGTAAGTTTTATAGAATCACGGACATAATTCCCGTTGTCTGGCAATGGCTAACTTCCTTATGGAACATATTCAACAACGTGGATTAAATTGGGCTCTATTTCGCCCATATGCTCTTTATAGTTATTTGGGCATGTTTATGGTCTGGCTATTTGTCTAAGCTCTTGAGCATTTCCTTTGACACTAACACCATGTTGCCGAAAATGCAGTTCACTATCGAAACAAAGTTGCATATTTTAGATATTTTGGTACAACAGAAGCTTAATGAACGTCTTTGCCATTGTGTACCAGAAGCCGACGCACACTTTTAGAACCAAGAGTGTAGGGTTTCCACCATTCAGTCCAGAAGAATGGTTTTCTAAATACAGGGATACACATGGCTAAAACTGCTTCTGACGAGGCTCACTGTTTTCGAAATTAATCATCTGAAGTAAGTGTTCCGAGAGAATGGCTACGGTTCACGTGATATGAAGTCTCCAAGAAACAACAACAGATATTGAACAATCACGTGATGTGCTACGAATTGTGCTCCATTTCTGCAGCGCTACATCAAGCGCCATAGAGTCCTGTGAATACGAGCAGTAAGAACTATTTTCCGACCACCAAGGAAGATCAAGATGATCAAGATGATCAGCTCTGGCAAAAATATTCTAGGACTGCCTCTTTGGGTTTACAGAATCCTGGTAGTGGAAGCAACTACACCGGTTGACCCGTCCACACTATTTCAGATTGATATCCAGGACAGCAACGGCACATTGAAAGTCGGCAACACGAAGATCAGCAGTTGCTGAGCAGTCTCTCAAATGAACAGAAAACATTTGCTGGATGAAACAAAAGTTTTGCCCCATGTTTCCATATCCTGGAATTCTTGAGGCGGTGGACAGAAAAACGTGCGCTAACAGCTTCAACAAGGACAGCGGAAAAATTTTAATGGTACGGGAAGCGAGCTCTCTGCACAGAGAAGAAATAGTTCACCGCATTTTCTACTCTACCGAACCGATATGTTATCGGCAGCACCACCACCACCACCACCAACGCAGACGTTCAAACCATCTGCGGAAGGATGACGTTACCGCCGACCAATAATAAGCAATCCATTAGATTTCGTTAGTGCAGTAGCATAAACACATCTTGTTATTGTAATATTTCGGGAATGTATCTTCCGGCCTACTTCAGAGAGCCGACGAACTCCAGAGCACTGCGGTACTCGGGAATCAAGATACACGGCCGAAATATTAGAAAAACAAGAAAAAATTATGCGGCTGAAGTCCCCAAATTTAGGAATCAGATGAAATCTGGTGTTTTGTATTCTCTGTTCCATAATGAAATTTTGAATGGATATTTTTGTATACCATACGCTAAAAGCACAATTTAATAATATTTTTAAATTTGACATAGGACAAAATTTTCTGCATTTTGAGCACACTACCAGTATTAAACAGTTACACCTTGGGAACAGTACAGTACGCTGTAAATGATCTTTCTGGAAGCGTTACGTTTCAGAAGTTAGCATTACAAATCAGTTTTGTTTGTGGCACTAGTTAGTATAAAAATATTATCCTAGCCAGCAATTTTACGGTGTACTTGCACGTACTGCCCGTTTGTGTGTAAAAGGTCTAAGCGTAAATGTATACTTTAAAAAGGCAAATTTGTGGGTAACATGAGACCTGAATTTGCGTTTGAACTTTCAAAAAACACATCTGCGAAGAGTGAAGTATGCTGGAGTAAATGGTTGAGTTCTGTCGTAAGTTGCATTGAGAAGTATTTAATTCTTTAGTGTGACTAGCTTCAGATACCAATGTCCATTTTCAGACCATCTGTACATAACGTGTAACAATACAGGCGATCGCCTATGTACAAGAACTGCCCTGCAGTTATAAGAGCGGCAGTATGACCGACTCCTCAGTTAACAGACTACATAGGACGGACATTAGAACTACCTGCTAATGAAGTACCAGCTCCAGGATGTCGGGACGATTACCAAATGCTGGAATCGAGGAGAGGCACTAGAGACCTAATCGCGCAGACACAGCAGATTGATGGGTTCACTGTGGCACAGGTGACGTTCATATCTGAGCCATAGGTGTGGCTTAGGTAATAGAAACCAACTTTATATGAAAACAAGGACAAGCGAAGTCAATGTAAATACTAGTAATTTTTAGTAAAGTTTCTCAGTCTGCCAGCCACCAGCTGCCACAGGGCGGGGTGGGCGGCGTCCACGACAGTCTACGAGTCGACATGGATCACCTAATCACCACCTACGAACTTCTAATGCTAGCTGCGTCCCTGCTGCTCGCGCTAAGTCCGATGCTCTGGACTTTGCTACCTCTAACTGGCAGGCTACCTGGGGATCTGCTACAGACGCCACTTTAAGCTTACAGGCCACCTACATGCTTCTGTGCCTCCCACAGGCAGTTTACAACTTACGTCCTGGGGATTTTGACTGAGCATGGTCACGATTCTTATTAGCTAAATAATGAATTTTCCGTATTGATATGTCATACGACTGAGTATCGACACGCCACTCCAGCACTACTCCACCCAATGTGTAGGACTACTGGCTTCCCGACACTAAGTTCCACCACCCATTGCAGTGGCCATCTATTGGCAGCCATTACACGTCTAATTCATGTAGCCTTTTGGCTGAAAAGCATTATCAGCAGCCAGCGCGCTCTTCCATGGAGTAAATCCAAATAAAAGCTGTCACGACAGCTGCCTGCTCTTTAAGACGACAGTGGAAATTTTCGAAAGCTTGAGAGTTTATCTAGAGTTGACACAGTAAGGCGGTTGAGAATTTTATACATGACTGTCCATATGATAAACTTTGTTCTCAACCTTAGACTGTTTTGCACTTCAGTAGTCCTGTTACTTATAAGCAAACCGGGAGATGCCAAATGAAATGCGTTAGGAAATAAGACACGGCATGTAGCCTATGAGTTTTGCTATATAAGCAGCAAAACAATTCTTAACAGGTGAAGTATTTAGGATATAAAATACCAAATGACAATATAAAGAACAGTGATACTGAAGAAAAATTTGTTAACATCGAATATAAGTTTAAATGGGTGTCCTTGTGACGTGTACAGACGTGAACCGTGGATGATTAGAAATTTATATATGGGAATAGAAACTTTTGACATGTGATGTTACAGAATATTGGAAATTGTATGTAGACAGAATAGGTAGTGAGCGTAAACAGTGAAAAAAACTGGGGCACAAGTTGATTAAAATACGCATGCATTGACAAGGCTGCTTATGTCACTAAGGAGTCTTCGAATTGTGAAAGGGTGGAATGTGGAGGGTATAAACCGTAGCGGGACACTAAGGTTCTAATGAAGTAAACATTCAAATGGACGTGGGTTTGCCGTAATTATGCGGAGATTAATAAGCTTGCGGAAGAGTGGCATGCATTGAGAACTGCGCAAAACTCATCTCCAGCCTCGAGGCGCGAACCGTACAGAAATAATTTAGGCGCAATTCTGCGGCTATCTAACGTTGCTCACCCGCTGTGCCTGTGGCACTTTGTCTTCGGGATCCGGGCGGAGCAGCGCCTCGCGAGCTGGACGCGGTGGCAGCGCAGGGGTGCGCTGCAGCGGCTTCTTGTTGCTGGGCTTTTGGCTGTGGCGGTGAGAAGGCACCTCTTTACCATTGCGCTCGCTGTGATCCTTCTCGGGACGCTGCCTTCTCGGCACCTTCTTCACCGCGCCTTCGCCGACCGGGCAGCGAGGGATCTTGTCTACGTCAATATCCTCGCTATGTGGCGAAGCGCTCGTATCCCCTCTGCAGTTTTCACTCGACACTCCCGCATTCTCTCGGCAGCTTTCAGTCAAAACGCGCTGCGCCCAAGTTCTTCCCTGTGACAGCCTTTGCAGAACCTGCAACATTATTCACTGTTTTACAGCCTGTTCTTGTGGTAAGTACTCTGAACATTGTTTAAGTTCGGGTAGTTCCAAAATATTTAATCACTTTCACAAAACAGGTGGCTAGACAGAAGTTTGAAGTTTGAAGTTTAGTACGAGATTGGAAAGCGAAGAACAACTTGTGGCTATCTTATAGATATGACTATTTTAGAAGCCGCAATCTTGCGTGTAACTTAAATATGAAATGGGAACAGGTTATGTGACGTACTTTTTTATCAGCGTAATCTTCGCCATTTATGGCTCTGAGATTAACGATGAAGCTTATACGTGTTTTCCGTTGTCTACATTGTTTCCTGTTAGTGAACAGTACAGAGATCTTACATTTTATGAGTGTTTAGGAGTCAAACTTACACGCGTCAAGTCATTACTACGAGTCAACTTTCGCAGTAAATAAGCTGGGCATTCGCCGTTTCATTTTATACCCACTGGCAAGTAACCATTGACTTATCTTCTCCCAGCAATGGAATTTTTGAATATGCTTACTGCTGACTTTACCATGACATGCTGTATAGCTACTCGTTGATATTACCAAACTTCAGACAGTTGAAATTAAAGAATTATGGCACCACTTCATGTAGCGTTTTCTTGATATGGCTGTCGTCAGTAGCACCATATACTTCAGCCAAATTAATTTTTGGCATCGAGTCTGATGGAGGCTACTCTGTCATTGCAGGGCATGTTCGGTTGGTTGGTTGTTTGAGGTTTAAGGGACCAAACAGCAAGGTCATCAGTCCCTTGTTTCAAATACTCCATTCTGCTAACGGGACATCTCAGTAAAGTCAGAACAATAAAACGGAAAAAGGGAAAACGTAAAAGGGCAGTCACGTTGTCATTGGTAAAAAACAAATGAGGGAAGTCGGCAAGAGAACGAACCCAACACTATGCTGAAGCAGCATAGGCAAGATCACCTGTGACTTAAAAGGTGCAACTGCTATAATGTAGAAAGTACGTATGGGAATAGAAAGACTAACCAAGCCTTAAAAAAAGGTAAAAAAGAGTAAAAGGGGAAGAAAAGAGGATTCCGGTCAGGGAGGTGAATCGGGAATCGCTGAACACTGCCTACAGTGGGAGACACCCAAACACTCACCGCCCTGCCCCAACACCAGAGAGATTAAAAACCTTAAAACTGAGAATAAAACCACTCTCCCGGAGGAAACCGAGAACCAGAGAGACCATCCGGGAATCGTCAGCCAACATCGAAGGTAAAGTGTGGGGGAGTCTGTACTTAGCACGCAGAGCCAAAAGAAGGGGGCATTCAACCAAAATGTGGGCCACTGACTGGAAGGCTCCACAACCACATAGCGGGGGTGGCTCATCACGCAAAAGAAAACCATGGGTCAGCCTGGTATGGCCAATGCGGAGACGACACAGTGTGGTCGAGTCCTTTCGGGAGAGGCGAAAGGAAGGCCATGGGCCTGGTGTCACCTTAATTGCACGAAGTTTATTAGACAGTGGAGTAGCCTCCCAAGAATTGGCCCATGACTGTGCGAAGTGGGATTTGATGTGAATCCGTAAATCCGCTGCAGGAGGGGTTACAGAAAACGGGGGGTAAGTAACTGCTCCCCCAGCCAAATGATCAGCGAGCTCATTTCCCGGGATACCCACATGGCCAGGGACCCATAGGAAGTCAATGGAACAAGCAGCACAGTGAGTATCAGCGAGATGGTCATGGATGGCAGAGACCAAGGGATGGCGCGAAAAAACACCGGTCAATAGCAAGAAGGCCACTCATCGAGTCCGTACATAACAAAACGCGGTTGTGTCGGGATTGTTTAATAAAGGTAAGGGCCCGGGAAATTGCCATCAATTCCGCAGTAAACACCCCACACGTAGGTGGCAGCAGATGATTTTCCGTTCCAACAGAGGACGTGAACGCATACCCAACATGATCAGCAGATTTAGAGCCATCAGTGTAAAAAACAACAGCATCCCGAAACTCCCATAAATTTGGCGGAAAAAGGAATGGAACACCACCGGGGGGATGGAATCTTTCGGACCGCGGCGGAGATCCATCCGAATTCGAGGCCGAGGAACTAACCAAGGAGGGGTGGAGGGGAGGGAGCGAGGAAGACAGGACAAAGAAGGAAGCTGAAAATCACGGTAAAGAGACGCAAGGCGCAGCCCAACCGGTAAACCCGCCCGAGGGCGGGAGTCGGGTGGGCGACGTCCATGGTCTGGGAACAGGATAGAATAGGAAGGATGAGTGGGAGAAGAACGGATAGTGAGGGCATAAGACACCAGAAGCTGGGACCGCCGAAGAGAAAGGGGTGGCATCCCAGCTTCAACCAGGAGACTATCAACAGGGCTAGTAGGGAAGGCACCGGTGGCCAAACGGATACCACGATGGTGGACTGGATCCAGCACGTGCAGTGTGGAAGGAGCAGCTGAACCATAAACTTGACAACCAGTCCAAACGAGACAGAACTAGAGCACGATAAAGACGGAGGAGGAGGGAACGATCCGCACCCCAAGAGGAGTGGGCAAGGAAGCGAAGGACATTGAGTTTACGGAAACATACTACCTTCAGGAGTCTGATATGGGGCAGCCAAGTGAGCTTGTTGTCGAAAAGAAGACCCAGGAAACGAAACTGTGAAACCACAGGCAATCGTTGTGCAGCGAGATAGAGCTCTGGATCGGGGTGGACCGTAGTACGGCGACATAAGTGGACCACCCGCGATTTTAAAGGAGAGAATTGAAACCCGTGTGAGAGGGTCCATGCAGAGGCACGCCGTATAGCCAGCTGGAGCTGCCGTTCTGCAGATGCCATCGAGGAGGAACTAACCCAAATGCAGAAATCATCCACATACAGGGCAGGGGCGACCAAGAGACCGACAGAGGCCGCAAATCCATCGATAGCAATGAGGAAAAGGACACTCAAGACAGAATCCTGTGGGATGCCCGTCTCCTGGGTCTGTGGAGAACTAAAAGCAGTACCAACTCGAACTCTGAATGACCGATGGATCAGGAACTGGCGGATAAAAATCGGGAGTGGGCCCCGAAGACCCCACTGATGAAGGGTTAGTAAGATGTGATGGCGCCAGGCCGTGTCATAGGCCTGGCGAAGGTCAAAAAACACTGCAACCAAATGGCGGCGCTGGGAAAAAGCCTGCCGAACTGCGAATTCCAAGCGAAGTAAATGATCGATTGGAGATCGTCCCTCTCGAAAGCCACACTGGTAAGGGGACAATAGATCCCGAGATTCGAGGACCCAAGTGAGCCGACGGGCTACCATCCGTTCAAGTAACTTACAAACAACATTGGTCAAACTAATTGGCCGATAGCTGTCAACAGATAGGGGGTTCTTACCAGGCTTAAGGACAGGAACCACAATGCTATCCCTCCACTGAGAAGGGAAGTCACCCTGGAGCCAGATACGGTTAAACACCCGAAGATGATGTTGCCGTTGTGGAGCACTGAGATGTTGAAGCAGTTGGTTATGAATGGAATCTGGGCCAGGGGCCGTATTATGAGAAGATAGAGCGAGAAGAAGATAGAGCAGAAAGAAATTCCCATTCAGTAAAAGGTTCGTTGTAAGATTCTGACACACAAGTGGTGAAACGTAAGATGAGAGCTTCAGCCTGCTGTTTTTGATGAAGGAAAGCAGCTGGATAGGAGGCTGACGCTGATGCCACTGCAAAATGGGTCGCAAGATGTTCTGCGGTAACTAATGGGTCCGTACAAATGCCATCTGGGAGGTGAAGGCCTGGGAGGGTGGACTGCCGATGGCAACCTTGGAGAGAGCGAAGTGTAGCCCATACCCGTGACATAGGGACAGTGGAACCAAGGGAAGAAACGAATCGTTCCCAACATATCCGCTTGCTCCGTTTGATTAAATAACGGGCTTTAGCGCGAAGGCGTTTAAAGGTAGTAAGGCTGGCTACGGATGGGTGCCTCTTAAAGTGTTGCAAAGCTCGACGGCGATCACGGATGGCAATGGCAATGGCCGTACTCCACCACGGGACTTGCCGGCGACGAAATGGTCCAGATGAGCGCGGGACAACAAGGTTAGCAGCGCGAACAATCGCGTCAGACACGTCACGGAGGACGTCATCAATACAACCCGACAAAGAGGGGAAAACTCTACCTCTGCAGTGTATAGAGGCCAATCGGCGCGGTGGAAAGACCAACGAGGTAACCCGTCCATCGGGGAGAGGGAAGGGAGCGTGATAATCAACGGGAAATGGTCACTATCACAAAGGTCGTCGTGTGGCGACCAGTGTAATGAAGGGAGGAGAGAGGGAGAAGAAAGAGAAAGATCAATGGCAGAAAAGGTACCATGACCGGCACTGAAATGAGTAGGGGAGCCATCATTAAGAAGGCACAGGTCGTGGTCTGCAATAAATTGGTCTATAAGAAGACCGCGTCTAGATGGAAAGGCACTGCCCCACAAAGGATGATGAGCATTAAAATCCCCAAGGAGGAGGAAGGGAGGAGGAAGTTGCTGAAGAAGGGTGGTTAAGGCAGCAGGTGTAAGAGTCCTGTCAGGAGGGAGATCAAGATTGCAAACCGTGACTGCAGAGTCTAAGTGGACCCTAACAGCAACCGCTTCCAATGTAGTTTGGAGAGGAATCCACGTGCTAGCAATGTCTGTACGGACCAACGTACAAACGCCACCAGAAGCCCGCAAGGGTCCGACCCGATTTCGACAGAAAACACGGAACCCACGGAGGGTCGGTGAGTGAGCATCAGTAAAATGAGATTCCTGGAGAACCACACAAGCTGCAGAGTAGGACGAAAGAAGGGATTTCAATTCCGGAAGGTGACGATAGTAGCCATTACAATTCCATTGGAGAACCACAGAACGATGGTTTAAATGAGGGCTGAACACGCTAAATCCAGTCATACCACCGGGTCCCCACCCGTCACCGACAAGGAGGGGGCGACATCCATGAACGACAGGTCAGAATCCGGTTGTGAAGTCAGGGAAGGGACCTCCGGTGACACCAGAGGCTCTTTGTCCCGGGACTTATGTTTCTTCTTCTTTTCAGGCTGAGATCGTGGAGGGCTGTGTGGCATAAAGGAGCCAGCTGCAGCAAGATCAGGAACAGAAAGAGACCGGGCGACCTGGGGGCCGACAGACCGCGGCTCTCGCGGTCGCCGCGCGGCAGCAGACCTTTGACCTGGAAGGTGCCGGGAAGGGGCATCCCGGGAGAGGCGCCCTTGACCGGCAGACGCCGAAGGAGTGGGACACTTCTCCGGCTGGGGAGGGGGAGCAGCGCCCAGAGAAGAAGGTGTGGGAGCTGCAGGGGAGGGGGGGGAGGGGGGGAGGAGTGGGGTCCGGGATGGGGTAAGGAAGGGGGAGGAAGGAGTGAAGATGTAACCAAGGCATAACTAGATGTCATGGACACAGGGTGCAGTCGTGCATATTTCTTACGGGCCTCTGTGTAGCTTAAACGATCGAGAGACTTATACTCCTGTATCTTTTTTTCTTTCTTATAGACTGGGCAATCTGGTGAACGTGGAGAATGACTACCATGACAATTTACACATACAGGAGGGGGAACACAGGGACTCCCTCATGGAGTGGACGTCCACAGTCACCACAGAGAGGGTCCTGGGAACAGCGAGAAGACATGTGGCCAAAACGCAAGCACTTAAAACACCGCATAGGAGGTGGGATGTACGGCTTCACATCACAGCGATAGACCAGAATCTTAACTTTCTCAGGAAGGGTATCCCCTTCAAAGGCCAGGATAAAGGCACCAGTATCAATACGATTATCTTTAGGACCCTTCTGAACACGCCGAACGAAGTGAACACCCCGCCGTCCGAGATTGTCCCGAAGTTCCTCATCAGTTTGAAGGATGAGGTCCCTGTGAAAAATCACACCTTGTACCATATTTAGAGACTGGTGAGGGGTAATGGACACAGGAATTGTGCCAAGATGGGTACAGGCACGAAGGGCCGCAGATTGGGCAGCTGAAGCGGTTTTTATCAGCAACGAACCCGACCGCATCTTGCTCAGGGAGTCCACTTCGCCGAACTTGTCTTCAATGTGTTCCACAAAGAATAAAGGTTTGACACTAGTGAAAGTATCGCCATCAGTCCTGGTGCAAACTAGATAACGGGGGGGAAAGGTTTTGCCCCTAGACGACGGGCCTGACCCTCTTCCCAGGGGGGAGCCATGGAAGGGAAGGCCGAAGGGGCAAGAGAAGCAGCACTTGAGGAATCAGTACCACGCAGAGAGACTGCCGCAGAAGAACGGCCAGAGTTTTGGACCCGTATGCGTTTCATCTGCATAGCGTCCGCCCTGATACCACCCACTCCGATCAGGGGCTCTCCTCACGGGCGCCACCCAGCCACAGCAAGGGCCGTCTGGCACAGCGGCCATTGCCGGGAGTTCCGATGCTCCAGGATGACGAGCAACCACTCCAAGGCATGCATGAGGAGGTCACAGCTCGGGTATCAGAAGTGTGATCCCTGTGTGTTCAGGGGGCTCAACCAAAAGGGTACATAGCGACCCCACCACACGGGCTGGCTACCGTGCTGGCTATGCACCCTAGCATCGAACAACGACGTGAAAGAAAAGGTGGAATGTACTAGGAGGGCGCACGTCGGAGACACTAGGTAAGGTGCTCTTCCCCAAATGGCTCACACTACGGAGGAGAAATTTTGGAATGGAGGTCAAACCCCAGAGGGGGACCAAGGAATGCCAAAAGGAGGAGACGATTACGCAATGAAGCCGGAGTGTAAAACCAACAGAACCAGGAGGATAGCGGGGCCAACATAAGCAAGGACACCAATAGTGGGAGAGGAGAGGGCGAGGGGAAAGGAGCATGGAGGGGAAAGGAGGGGAGGGGAAAGGAGGGGAAGGGAAAGGAGGGGAAGGGAAAGGAGGGGAAGGGAAAGGAGGGGAAGGGAAAGGAAAAGGAAATGCAGCCCGGGAGAGAAAGAAGGCTGCAATGGCTCGGGGGCCCGTGCTCGCCACGCACGTATCCACAAAAGAGTTGTGGAGCCCCTGGGGGGGGGGGGGGGGGGGAATATTCGGGTAAGAAATATGTTCGTAAAATAAAAGAGCAAATAAAGTAGCTATACAATTCCTATATGCCACAAAATAAGTAGGTAAACGAAGCTGCACGTGTACCTGCAAAGGGAACATCAAGGTTGTCTGCATTGTGACAGAGGAGACCTGTACTAAACAGATGTATTAGACGTGTGGTGTTCTATTTCGTAAGCAACAGGAACCGTTATGCAGAGTGCCAAAAAAGAAAAAATCTTTTAATCCTTGGTTTCTCTGTGAAATCACAAAAAAGTACTGTAGGACGCGTTCTGAAAGTACCTATGTTCATTTGATGTGTACTTGATTGTACGTACGTTAATTCCAACAAAACTTTTATTGCTGATGAACACACAGTTACAGGCATAGTTCAGCACATACATGCAATCAACACTGAGGACTCTTACTGCTGCTCTGCTGTTCATGCGCACTGCCAGGAAGCCTGAAATTGCACAACGCCATAACATTGGCTGGTAATTAAGTGCAGTAATATACCCAATGTAAATTTCGGCCATCAACCCTCTAAGTAACGACCACAGAGGAAAGCGGTACAATTCATCATTAACCAAATTTGTTGTTTTTAGATACTTACGTTCTACTGTTCAGAGTGAGTTATTTACAAACTTTACGAAGGTTAGCTGCTGTCAGTTGATCTGTAGTCCAAAACGATTACTCGTAACGAAGTAAGGCAAATTTTAACAAGTTGCACATATATAAAACAGCTTTTCAAGCTGGATAACTTTAATTCATTACCTCGCGAAAGTTTCTCGATGCGTACTGAAATGTTTCAGTAGTAATTTTCTGTCTTTGTTGATTCTATGTCCTCTGTCAATACCGGTGTTTTATTGTCTACTTTCATCTTAATTTGGAGGAAAGCAGAGGTTTTAATGCGTTCAAAGGAAGTGTCCGCTAGTGAAGTTCAGTTATGATTTTGACGTAAGGGACAAATTTACAAAGATAGAAAATTTGTAATATATGAATTCAAAATTTTTTATATGTGAGACTATTTTGCTAAATATTTGAAGTGTCTCGACTAAGAACCTAACCAGAAGCTTGTGCAATAGAAAATGGGGAAACACCAATCTACAGAATTTCACGATACTACTGAAGAGGAGCACTAGCAGCAGAAAGGAAAACATACTTCAACATTACAAAAAAGAACTGAAGCTTTGCAGAGAAGAGCGAGATTAAGAACATAGTAAGTGTAGCCGATGACATTTACACAAATGAGTTATGTCAAGTCCACAGCTCTTAGTCTACTGATTAGCTGCGGTCCCTCTGGACCGCAGGGTTTTTGATTAGATTCCCAGCCTGGTACGACATTGCCTTCGGTCTGGGATTTGGTGTGTGCTGTGAGTCTTTGTGATGAAGTTAATATGAAATAAGGGCAAGTCCTCGAAATGGTGACAAACAGAAAGACGCACCACGGGACCGAACAGATCCAGACGCGCTCTCCTGTCCAGTACCGCTATACGATATTTTCAGTATAACGTAAGATCGGACGATCAGGCAGACAGAACAGGCGATCGCTGACAAACTGGAGCATTGTGAATGAAAGAAGCAGGACACCCGCAAATAGGTCCACTCCTGCAGACGTGCAGTCGCAATCTTACATGCCCTGCAGAAATGCAAACCTGAAAGTCGTTTTAGAAATATCGAGGCACATCTTCCAGTTAAAGGTATCATTAAGGCATACAAGATGATTCAGCCAGCGCTACAGAGCGAAGGAGTTACTATGTGATATACAGTGGAGAAAGTATTATGACTTCTCTGAAAGGGTCATCGTACTGGAGTATCTAGATGCAAACATCTGTAGAACGTATGAATGGTGAGCTCCATGTGGTTCCTAAGTTGTGCAGCGACCGTAAACCATAAAATGACCAAATAAGCAGCAACCAGTCGCAAAATCATGTTTTATTTATTATCCCTTGCAAATCGATTTCAACTGATTAACAGCCATCATCGGTACTTTCAACGAGTATGTGCCCTGAGTAGTAAATCTGTCTTCACAGTATTACTACTCAGGGCACGTATTCGTTGAAAGCACCGATGATGGCTGTTAATCAGTTGAAATCGATTTGCAAAAGATAAATAAAACATGATTTTGCGACTGGTTGCTGCTTATTTGGTAATCTGTGGAACAATCTTTCACGAGCGGTATGCAGTACAGTCTAGGCAGACTTACTACCTGTCAAGCTGCAATAAAAGGGGCACATTTTTTATGTTACAGTCAGATACGAGACAGTATTAAAAGACATTAGATCATTACAAGGCCCTAACACGTGTAATAGTTTCCATAAAAGTAATACATAAGAACATAAGAGGGTTGAAAAACAAGATAGAGCATATGATATGCGTAGAAGACGTGGAAAATTCCTAAATAGATGTTCTGTGTGTGTGTGTGTCTCTCTCTGAACACCATATAACCACAGAGATATAAAAGTTAAGCATCGAGGAAGATGTTATGTATCAGGAGTTATAGACATGCGTAATTTTTATGAGGAGTTAACAAGGAGAAGGGTGGAGTTGCGTAACTTTTACATATATTGTAAAGTCAAAAATATTTAAAGTAATAGTTGTGTTAATCGCTACCTAGAAGTATGTGCTTGGGAGTTTTTACTGCAGAGTACATCTGAATTTTAGAACAGTCTACAGAGCCCTCATGAAAACTTTCAGATTATATATAACCTACATGCATTTTTCAGCTCCCTGTCAGACAAAGAAAATTTGTTGTGATTCCGATAAAGCTTTCTTAAAAGATTGTGACAGGAAAAAGTAACTAGAATCATCATTTCAGGTGTTTTAGTTTCAGTAGTCAATTTTCCAACTCGCGTGCAGAAAAATAGGACACTGTTTCAGCCTGAGTACCGTGTACAAGTGTTATCAGTATTTACACAATTGCTAATGGACAATTTCATCATGCTGCACAGTTAATGAAATGAGCAGCACGAAACCTTACAACCGTGAGGCAGGTTCACACAGAAGAGTGAGGCTGGTTAATGAGAAAAGGGAAACATTTTATATGACCGGTGCAATAAAAACTAAACGAGCAGAGATAGAAATACACCGTTTGTTGCAATATGCTTGTGACAACAGTACATTTTCAGGCGGACAAACTTTCGAAATTACAGTAGTTACAATTTTCAACAACAGATGGCGCTGCAAGTGATGTGAAAGATATAGAAGACAACGCAGTATGTGGGTGCGCCATTCTGTACGTCGTCTTTCTGCTGTAAGCGTGTGCTGTTCACAACGTGCAAGTGTGCTGTAAACAACATGGTTTATTCCTTAGAACAGAGGATTTTTCTGGTGTTGGAATTCCACCGCCTAGAACACAGTGTTGTTGCAACAAGACGAAGTTTTCAACGGAGGTTTAATGTAACCAAAGGACCGAAAAGCGATACAATAAAGGATCTGTTTGAAAAATTTCAACGGACTGGGAACGTGACGGATGAACGTGCTGGAAAGGTAGGGCGACCGCGTACGGCAACCACAGAGGGCAACACGCAGCTAGTGCAGCAGGTGATCCAACAGCGGCCTCGGGTTTCCGTTCGCCGTGTTGCAGCTGCGGTCCAAATGACGCCAACATCCACGTATCGTCTCATGCGCCAGAGTTTACACCTCTATCCATACAAAATTCAAACGCGGCAACCCCTCAGCGCCGCTACCATTGCTGCACGAGAGACATTCGCTAACGATATAGTGCACAGGATTGATGACGGCGATATGCATGTGGGCAGCATTTGGTTTACTGACGAAGCTTATTTTTACCTGGACGGCTTCGTCAATAAACAGAACTGGCGCATATGGGGAACCGAAAAGCCCCATGTTGCAGTCCCATCGTCCCTGCATCCTCAAAAAGTACTGGTCTGGGCCGCCATTTCTTCCAAAGGAATCATTGGCCCATTTTTCAGATCCGAAACGATTACTGCATCACGCTATCTGGACATTCGTGAATTTGTGGCGGTACCAACTGCCTTAGACGACACTGCAAACACCTCGTGGTTTATGCAAGATGGTGCCCGGCCACATCGCACGGCCGACGTCTAATTTCCTGAATGAATATTTCGATGATCGTGTGATTGCTTTGGGCTATCCGAAACATACAGGAGGCGGCGTGGATTGGCCTCCCTATTCGCCAGACATGAACCCCTGTGACGTCTTTCTGTGGGGACACTTGAAAGACCAGGTGTACCGCCAGAATCCAGAAACAATTGAACAGCTGAAGCAGTCCATCTCATCTGCATGTGAAGCCATTCCGCCAGACACGTTGTCAAAGGTTTCGGGTAATTTCATTCAGAGACTACGCCATATTATTGGTACGCATGGTGGATTTGTGGAAAATATCGTATTATAGAGTTTCCCAGACCGCAGCGCCATCTGTTGTTGAAAATTGTAACTACTGTAATTTCGAAAGTTTGTCTGCCTGAAAATGTACTGTTGTCCCAAGCATATTGCAACAAACTGTGTATTTCTATCGCTGCTCGTTTAGTTTTTATTGCCGTTTCAAATATACCGGTCATTTTTGAAACACCCTGTATATATTGGATGAGGTACATGTAGAAAGAGATGTCAAATTCACTCCACAGTAAATATGTCAATATTTGGAAGTTGCTTTCCTAAAGAATTGTCCAGAAGTTAACTGAATAACTAATGGAAGTAAAATCTCATTTAAGGGGTAATTCATGTAAAGGCCTGAGTAAGCCACAATCCAACATTACCCGCATACTAAAGAAACTATAGCATTTTAAGGAAGGTCATTAACGTGCTCATTAGTATGCATCTCCTGACAATGCAGGTAAAATACGATTATTTAGGACATGTTCGAACACCGAAGACACGACAGCTAGACGATGTACAAGATTCCTTAAACTAAATGACGATAATTCATAAGCTGGAAGTACTTTTAACGATCACTGTCTACATGTAGCAGCAAACATAGGATTTAACGGTTCAATTGAAGAAGCAAGAGACTATTAAAAACTAGATTCCATACAACATTAAGAAATAGAAGTAACACCAACATCCTTCATTGAAATTAAGACAATTATAAATATTCTGGAAAGTTGAAGCTCATGTGAGTTCATCGAATTTCAAACAGAATTCTGAAGAATTTATTAAACTTAATAAGTAACGCCCTTAGTAACATGCAATATATCACTACAATACGGAATATTTCCACACAGGTTAAAATGTCATTGTTAACCACTTCATGAAGGTGAAAAGTCAATTATCGTCCTGTTTCCTTACATCTTTTTACAAAATATTCGAAAATGTTATGTACTCTAGACTAGTTTCACAGTTAAGTGGAAACTATTTAGCCTATCATCATTTGGATTCCAGAAAGGTTGCTCCACGGAATACTGTTTGTACGCTCACTCAAACAGTACAAGCCTTAACAATGCATCGCTAGGCTGTGACTTGCGACTTTTACAATACATTTAATGGTGTAGGTCATGTTACTACCTCAGAAAAAACAATGTGTACTTTATGCATTTACACACAGCTAGTTTGAATTTTACTTGAACAGAAGTCAAAACGTTGTGCTGAATAATTCAGGGTTTCAGAAAGACTGAAATTTTTAGTGGCTGCAGAAAATTAAGTCAAAGGGTGGCCGAAACTATTCAATTTTTGGTCCACTCCTGTCCTTACATAAGTGAATGACCTTCCTTGTAACGCTCAACAAGCTAAATTTTTGTACTTTTTGCAGATGATATTGGTGTTATAAACACTATTAGAAGGAGCAACAGAAGAGTTAGTGAATGATATGTTCCAAAGAATTATAAAGAGTGTGCCTGGAAACAGTCCCTAAATTTTGAAAAACGTTACACTCATTTCTGTACAACAAATGGTCGTAGTTTACATAGCACGTGAACAAGAGTCAGTAAGTACAGTATAATAAATTGTTGGGTGTACTGAAGAAAACTTTAAAGGGAAGAATCTTATTAGTGAGCTTCTCAAATAAGTTCAGCTACTTTTGCTCTTCTACGTAATTGCTAATCTTTGAAAGAACTGTATCAACCAATTGACGTTGCAGAAACAAACATGCCAAATTTAAACAGATGCAAAATCCCCAAGATTGGCGATCTTTTACAGAATCTCTAAAATTAGCGCGGACTTCAATGCGAGATGCTTATAACAGTTTCCACAACGAAACTGTCTCGAAACCTGGCAGAAAATCCAAAGCGATTCTGGTCGCATGTGAAGTATGTTAGCGTCAAGAAATAATCAATGCCTTCTCTGCGCGATAGCAATGGAGATACTATAGAAGACAGTGCTACCAAAGCAGAGCTACTAAACACAGCCTTCCGAAATGCCTTCACAAAAGAAGACGAAGTAAATATTCCAGAATTCGAATCGAGAACAGCTGCCAATATGGGTAACGTAGAAGTAAATATCCTCTGAGTAGTGCAGCAACTTTAATCACTTAATAAAAGCAAGTCTTCTGGTCCAGACTTTATACAAATTAGGTTCCTTACGGAGTATGCTGATGCAGTAGCCGCACACAATCTTATACAACCGTTCGCTCGACGAAACATCAGTACCCGAAGACTGAAAAGTTGCACAGGTCACGTCAATATTCAAGAAAGGTAGTAAGAGTAATCCACTAAATTACAGGCCCATATCGTTAACGTCCATATGCAGCAGCATTTTAGAACATATATTGTGTTCGAACGTAATGAATTACCTCGAAGAAAACGGTCCATTGACACACAGTCAACATGGGTTAAGAAAACATCGTTCCTGTGAAACAACTAGCTCTTTATTCACATGAAGTGCTGAGTGCTATTGACAGAGGATTTCAGATCGATTCCGTATTTCTGCATTTCCAGAAAGCTTTTGACACTGTACCACACAAGCGGCTCGTAGTGAAATTGCGTACTTATGGAATATCG
Organism: Schistocerca nitens; assembly: GCF_023898315.1. Classification (NCBI taxonomy): domain Eukaryota; kingdom Metazoa; phylum Arthropoda; class Insecta; order Orthoptera; family Acrididae; genus Schistocerca; species Schistocerca nitens. The sequence goes on from NC_064616.1 coordinate 451,165,330, forward strand.
TCTGTTATGTGACTGGATGTGTGATTTCCTGTCAGAGATAACAGTTCGATGTAATTTACGGTAAGTCATCGAGTAAAACAGAAGTGATTTCTGGCGTTCCCCAAAGGTAGTGTTATAGGCCCTTTGTTATTCCTTATCTATGTAAACGATTTGGGAGACAATCTGAGCAGCCGTCTTCGGTTGCTTGCAGATGACGCTGTCTTATCGACTAAAAGTCATCAGAAGATCAAAACAAACAGCAAAACTATTCAGAAGAAATATCGGAATGGTGCTAAGAGTGGCAGTTGACCCTAAATAACGAGAAGTGTGAAATCATCCACAAGAGTGCTTAAAGGAATTCGTTAAACTTCGGTTACCCAATAAATCAGTCTAATCTAAAATCCATGAATTCAACTAAATACCTAGGTATAACAGCTACGAACAATTTAAATTGGAAGGAACACACAGTTAATGTTGTGGGGAAGGCTAACCAAAGACTGCGTTTTAATGGCAGAACACTTAGAAAATTTAACAGACCTAAGGAGACTGCCTACACCACGCTTGTCCGTCCACTTTAAGAATACTGTCGCCCGGTTTGGGTTCTTATCAAATAGGACTGAGTACATCGAAAAAGTGCAAAGAAAGGCAGCACGTTTTGTATTATCGCGAAATATCGGAGAGAGTGTCACAGAAATGATACAGGATTTGGGACTGACATCATTAAAAGAAAGACTTTTTTCGTTGCAATGGAATCTTCTCACGAAATTCCAATCACCAACTTACTCCCCCGAATGCGAAAATATTTTGTTGACACTGACCTACATAGTGAGGAACGATCACAAAGATAAAATAAGGGAAATCAGAGCTCGTAGAGAAAGATATAGGTGTTCATTCTTCCCGCGCGCTATACGAGGATGGAACAATAGAGAATTGTGAAGGTGGTTCGATGAACCCTCTGCCAGGCACTTAAATGTGATTTGCAGAGTATCCATGTAGATGTAAATGTACCACCCAGTGTCTTATGGAATAATTTTCTGGGGTAACTCATCGTTGAAGTATTGATTGCACAAAAGCGAACAGTAAGAATTTGTGTTCACCCACAGACGTTATGTAGGTATATTTTTAAGACCTAGGCATTTTAACTGCAACGTCACAATACTTATATTCGCTAATGAAATTCGTCATAAATAATGCATTACGATTTGAGAACAGTTATGTCCACGCCCATAACACTAAAGGGGAAAATTCCTGCTTTACCGATTGTTTAGAAAGCTGTCAGTGCCTCTAAGCAGCTCAGTTTGCAGCAACAAAACTTTTGATCATTTTCCCAAAAACATAAAATTACAGATAGCGAAACAAGTATTAAACGTTTTAAAAATCACTTCTGGGCCACTTTGCCACTGACAAATTTCCACTTTAAACTGGTAGCCAGGAAAGAACTTTTTATAGTTAGTTGCACGAGTAGGACTAAAAATAATGTATTCATGAACACTAATGTACGTATCTCGTAAACTGACTCTTTCCACATTGAGAGTCTTTCAGATGCTCTGGAACATTTAACCAACTACCTTAACCATTTCTATAGCACAGCTGGATTGCAAGACATCTGACTAGGACATGTCAGATCTAAGATATATCTGTTTAATTATGACGAGTTTTCGGCCTTTTATACCATTTTCAGGTGATTGATTGTGCAACCAACCCCCCCCCCCCCCACACACACACACACACACACACACACACACACACACACACACACACACACACACACACACACAATCATGTTTGAAACCGAGTACGAATAGACGAAACCGCTATCATTGAGGTTTCTGGCATAGTGAATTATTTTGTTTGTGAAATTTAAGTACGTGGGGCACGTTCATAGAGTACGTTATAGATACTTACAAGTAACCGTGAATTAGCACTAAACTCTTAGCACATAATTATTTTCCTGTTTAACAATGAGTTATGAAATGCTGAGTAATATTTAAGAAAGCATACCTTAATTTGGAACGAATATCAATTTTTACCTTTTTCTCAGGTGTTGCACCATTGCGGAGGGAAGTTTGAGCCAGCTTCTGCTTGAGGACATCGACCTCCTGGCGTTTAAGGTCTGCACGAATTTCGGCGCTCACCGGGTCGTCCTTAGAAAGCGCAACTGGGCTGCTCACCTCGACCTGAATTTCTTTCTGCAAAAACATGATTCTAGTTTACCCGCAGTACGTTTACGCATAATCTTAGTCCGTTCTTTCGAATCAAACTAAAATTTACGTTTATGAGGCTTACTAGATGAATCTAATCTACGTGTGTTCTAGATGGAGACGAACAGTTCCGAATGCTCTTGGCGTACGTTCCTGTCAGGTAAACCAAGCTAGCCTAATCAATACTAAAGTCTCGTCGACGCAATATAAGACGGTCAGCGTTTAACTTTCAGTTCGCGTACTGTGATTTGTGGCTGACATTATAGCTCTGGTGTCGTGGCACTAGACTTCATAAAACCACAATGGAGGTAGTTTTCGCAGTTCAAAACTTGAAGACAAGAGTAGGAGAAGTGACACCACACCAAACATATTCCGGGAATAAACGTGAATAGACAATCGCAGTCTATAATTATCTGTAACTGCCGCGAGATTCCAGTCCACTCAAATCTTTTCTGCACATTCAGTCGGAAGGATGACGACCGCTAAACGAAAGGCTTTTTCTTTGCTACAATTTCCAAAAATGTGTGACTTCAGTTCAGCGTATCTTTCATCTGTATTTTGGAATTGCGCCCACTGATAATGAAAAAACATTTGTCGTTTGCATCGTCAGCTTGGTAAGACAGGATGTCTGGGCTACTCTAACAGTCCACGTCTCTCTCAATTCTAATTAACTAGTGGAGAGCATTTGGCAGCATTTTGATTTGAGCCCACGAGAGCCGCACTACCAGGAAACTTTAAATTCCAAATCCATCTTGCTGGCGACAGTGGAAGGTACATTTGGTCTGCCCGTCCAGCTAGCCGTGCTGTCTAAGGCGATGCTTTCCGAGCGGGAAGGAGTGCCGGTTCACGACACGAATCCGCCCGGCGGATTCGTGTCGGGGTCCGGTGTGCTGACCAGCCTGCGGATGGTTTTAAGGTGGTTTTCCATCTGCCTCGGCGAATACTTATGGTTCCCCTTATTCCTCCTCAGTTACACAATGTCGGCGATTGCTGCACGAACACGGTCTCCACGTAAGCATACACCATAATTACTCTATCACACAAACATTTGGGTTTACACTCGTCTGGTATGAGACGTTCGGGGCTGGGGGTGGGGGGCGGGGCGGGAGGGGGTTCCGAACCGCACAATAACCCTGGGTCCGGAGTATGGCGGCTGGACTGCTGTGGCCTGTTTTGAACCACTGAGGGCTATGGCAGGACGAAGCCTCTCCGTCGTTTCTAGGTCCCCGGTTTAATACACAATACAATACTCACATTTGGTCTACGAAGTATACCGACTAAAATTAGTGGAGAACCATGTATAAGTCAAAAACGCTCTCTTAGGAACTGGAAAATAATTTCTATAGCGGTGAATTAACTTACTTGGCAACATTTCATATTAGCTTTTAAGTTAACAAGCTTGATGGGTGTAACATGACTCCAGAAACCTCTGAAAATCTTTGAGCATGAAATAAATTCGACTAATATTAACGCGTTTTGTACCATCCCCTACTGAAATGGCGAGTCATTCTAGAAAAAACACCGACTAGAAGGAGCAATCTGTAAGTGCTAAAAACTTTTTTCTACAGCTTCAAGATGGCTCATGAGTTCTTATTCTAACAGTATGGACCCACTACACTTTCACAACATACAAATAGTTTGGAAGTGTCAACACACAATGCACAGGAACAGTTCTTGATGAACATCTTCAGACATGACTCCCATACAACTGTCTTGGGAGAACGTCAGGAATATGTTTTCGTTCCACTTTAACTTTCGACAAATGACCACAATAACAGCAGCAGCAGTGGTGGTGGTTGGGAGACTAAACAGCTTGGTCATTGGACCTGTGATCTAAGAAAGCAGAAATAAAGGGAGGAAAAAACCGCTGTGTCCATTCAAGGGGAAGGATAACGAGCCAACAGGGAGAAAAGGGACATCAGGGTGGTAGACAGAAAAGAACACAAGGGGGAGTGGGTGGGAACAGAGCACCCTCACCATACTATGATCACGACAATGTGGCAACATCAGGGGAAGAAGAAAAAAAAGGAGAAAAAGTTTCACAACAGACCACACGAAATTTAGCGCAGACGAGACGAAAACGTGGCCAGTGTGGAGGTGACGTCAAGGCCTCCATAACCAATTCCTGCGCTGACACCAGTTACAGAGGAAAATGTAAGGGTCTGAGCTGAGAAACCGCTTTCGCGAAGAAAACGGAGGGCAGTGTCGTCCTGTAACGTCCAAGACAAGGTGGGAGGGTATAATTACTATTAAGGGCGAAACGGTGAGTGCAGTCCAGAAAAATATGGATCATTGTGAGGGGAGCCCTGCAACTACAAATAGGGGCGGCTAATTCTGGAGTAAGGATCCATGAATCAACTTTGGTAGCCATTACGAGGATGGCAAAGGATGGTAGATACCTGCTACAGGGGGGAGGGGAGATGTTCAGCAAGAACTAATGCAGCTGTATGAAGGCCACCTGGAAGGTCAAGGCCCAGAAGGGAAGACTACACTAACAACCTTCGAGGGTGTGGGCAGCAACCCACACAAAGGCACAGAAGTCTCTAAAGAAGAGAAAGCATTCGCAACACACTTGCCCTGTTTAAGTAATGCACTTTGGCACTAATATGTTTGAAAGTAGTAAGACCAGAAGAAGGGTGACGCCGCTTTAGATGTTGCAAGGCGTGACAACGATAACAGATAGCACTGGCAATAGCCATTCACCACAAATCTGGTCGACAGTGAATGGGGCCTGTCAACTGAGTAACAGCAATGGCGGTAGTGAGGATTTTCTTATTAGACAGACCATGGACAACCTCCTTTAAACAACTTGAAGGTGTAAACACGAACTGGGAGGCATATAGAAAACAATCAGCACGATGGAAAACCGAGGGGTAAACAGGTCATTGAGAGAAGGGAAGGGAATGAGAGAATCAATGGGAAGTGGTCACTATCACAGACGTCATCGTGTAGGGACCAGCGTAAGGAAGAAGGGACAGGAGTGGGAGAGCGAAAGATCATGGCAGGTGAAGTGCCATATGTGGCACTAAAATGAGTAGGGTAACCACCATTCGAAAGAGAGGTCGTGGTCTGCAAGAACTTAGTCAATGAGAAGCACCTGACTAGCAACAAGTGCTGCCCCATAAAATGTGATGGTCATTAAAATTCCAAAGGAGGAGGAAGTGGCGGGGGAATTGTTTAAATTGGGCAGCAGATGTAGGTAGTAACTGCTTCCAATGTGGTATGATGAGGGATCCACATACTAATAATACCCGTATTGACCAACACGCAAAAACCACCAGAAGCCCTGGAAGGTGGGACTCTGCCGACAAAGCACGGAACCCCAGAAGGGGTGGTGAGTGCGCATCAGTAAAAAGTGAAAGGCAGTAAGATATTGCCGCTCTGGGAGATAATAGGAGCATCCATTATAGTTCTATTTAATAAGCATGGAGCAGATATCCAAATGGGGTGTGAACAGCCTGGAATTAGTCACTGCCTGGTCACCATCTGTCCCTAATGAGGACAGGGTGACATCCATAAGTAAGACCTCACACTGGTAGTGAGAGGGAAGACTGTACCTCCATAGGCTCTGGAGGAGGGGTGGGGGCGTGGGTGGGTTGCCCTCAGACAGGTTTTTGTTTTCTTTCATAGGATGAGGGCAGGGCAAAGATGGAGGGCAGGCATCTGCAAGATCTGGGAACAAAAGGGAGAGGGCAACCTTGGGGCGCACAGACTATGTCCTGTGGTCGATTTGTGGTAGCAAGCCTCCAGGCGGAGACATGCCAGGGAGAGGGGTCCAAGGAGGAACACTTCAGCTGGAGAGGTGGAGTGACATAGGAACTGCTGGGAAGGGGGAGAGGAGAGGGGGATGGGACAAGGTTAAGGAAGGATGGGAAGAGGATGTAAGAGGCGAAAGTAGAAGCCATGCACACAGGATGAAGTCTCATTTTTTATGAGCCTCAGTTAAGGTAAACGATCAAGGTACTTTTACTCCTGCAACTTTTCACAACAGGGGATCTTCTTGGTGTGGAGAGTGATGGTCATAACACAGATAGTGAAATACAGGGGATTGCTTCATGAAGTGGATGTCCACATTCACCACAGAGGGTCCACCGTATATCGGGAAGATGTGCCCAAAATTAAAGCACTAAAAGCGCCTCATGGATTGCGGGATGTATGGCTTCATATCACACTGGTAACGCACAACCTTGATCTCCAGGAGGATATCACCCTCAAAAGCCAGAATAAAGGTGCAATTATCCTTACGACATTTCTGTACAGACTGGACAAAATGAATTCCGTTTCTCTCCAGACTAAACTGGAGTTGTTCAGTTTGAAGGATGAGGTCACCATGAGAAAGAGCTCCCTGAACCACATTCGAGAGCTGGCGATCTGTCTCGACATAAGGATGTCGCAAAGATGAGCACAAGTATGAAGGGCTGCAGAACTTCTGATCAACACAGAAACCAACTGCATCTTACTGAGACTCCACTGCGCCAAACTTGATTTCAATATTTTCCACACAAAAAGAACGGCTTTGAGGTGTTTAATGTATCCCAATACATGCTATCACAGACCAGGTAGTGGGGAAAGTGTTTCACAAGAAGCTAGCAAGCCTGGCCTCCTCCTAGGGCGTAGTCAGGCAGGGGAAGGCAGCAGGGATCTTAAGAAGCTGCATTCAATGATCCATTACCAAATGAAGAAATGGCTGAAGGACACCGTTTCTTTGGAGCTTGATACGTTTCATATATAAACCATCCACACTGATACCGCCACTCGAATCAGGGTCTCTCCCCATGAGCGCCACCCAGCCACACCGGAAACCATCCAGCATGGCGTCTATTGCCAGGTGTTTTGATGCTACAGAACGACAAGCATATGTCAGGTGACAAGAGCTCAGTTATCGAAAGTGTGGTTCCTGTCTTATCAGGGGGACAGCCAGATGGGTACATAACAGCCCCACAACATAGCCAGTCTACACATGCTTGTGACCTACCTGGTCAGACGGTGTACAGCTGGAAAACGGAAAGGGGAGGGGGAGGGGGAGGGAGACAGGGAGAGGGAGAAGTATCCACGTCGTAGGTGCTGAGTGGGGGGGAGGGTCTTCCTCAAATAGTTCACATTATGTAGAAGAATTTGTAAGTGGGTGTCATACACCAAATGTGGACCAAAATTACTAAGAACGAAGGAGAAAAAAAACGAAATTCAACAACAGCAAGTCACAGGAAACTAGGTGGATAGCTAGGTCGACATTACTAAGAACACCGAAATAGGGGGAGGGGCAGTGGGGAAGAATTGTGGGGCACAGCGCAGGAAAGGCAGCTATGGAAGAGAGGACTGCAATAGCTCAGGACCCCGTGGATGCCACGCACTATCTCATGAAAGAACGTCGAGTACTGAGGGAGGGGGCAGCAGTGCTTTTTCTTTAAGGAAGATTTTGTAAATTGCCACGAATTTTCCATCTGGTTTTGGTTTTGTTTTACTTTACTTTATAGTGCAGAAACAACTGGCCAAAACTATAGAACACGAAGATGGTAGTTTAAAAGAAAAACTACTACACATCAGTCCCAATTGGCATAAGAGAAGGCAACTAGAAACACGCACGAGGAGAAAGAGCTAAAAGGGACCATCTAGAAAGAGGTAAAACTCAAAATTAAATGGCCTTCACCATAGTGCTTTGGCGGATAAAAAGTAAAACGCGGTAAACAGCCCACATGCCATTTACTAAAACGGCCGATAACTCAGACGGCAAACCCGAACGAGAACTTAGGAAAAGACATTCCATCAGAAAGAAGGGAACAGTTAAAACTTCAGAGCAATGTGCACAAAGTGATGGGGTAGCGCCACTTATCAAATGAATATGGCAACAAAGGCCCAATACGCAGCCTAGTTAAAATGACTACCTCCCGGCGGAAGCGCTGAGAGGCGGTCGGCCAAGTAGCTGGGAGAGGCTTAATAAGCTGGAGCTTATTCCGTGAATGGCGGGCCATTGGCGATGACAGACACCACCACCTGGCAGACGGCAACACTGATCAGTGGGGATGTAAGTACTCGTGGGCTGAGATAGCAGTGAGAGGTGGCCATTGTCTTCGGCAATGGCAACTCTCACTTAGATTCCTAATAATGGAACAATATTTAGTGCAATTGATCGTGTTATTCTGAGAACACGAGTTTGATCGTAAAAATATTATTTCATTTATTTAACACATACTTACTGTGTGACTGCAAACCAACACCAAGTTATGAAAGAATGACCACAGGAATCTGTTTTATTTATTGAACGAGTTAAGAATGCCCTTTATTTCCTTATCCTACTGAGTCCACAGCAGGAGGGAGAAAGAAATGAATATATGAAAATAATTGCAGGAAGAACGTTTGGTGAGAATAAGTATCGAACGACATTTAGCGATTGTGGGTGTACGATAGGGAACAACTACTCAATAGGCAGCGATTATGTAAGATCTGAAACTTCAGTCTTTGGCTGTAGCGAGGTGTAGGAAGGTTGGATAGTCTGCAAAACACGTTGCAGTCTTTGGGAGGCAAAGGGCGGTATCTTTCCAATTGTGTAGAAGGGAGGTTTGACCGGCAGCTTTAGACCGGGGAAATTCTGAACTGATGATTGGTTGGGAGCCGCCCCCACCATGAGCGACCAGGAGACCAGAACAGTAGCGTTTACCAGAGTCAATGACTGCTGCTGAAGACTTGGACGAGAGAGGACGTTTTTTCTGAGATGGGTCGAGCGATGTTCGATTTAAGTGGGGGAAATGTGCTATATTTATGATTAATGGTTTCACATTAGGTGAACAACCCTCTTTCTGCAGCTAGACGTAATGTAATAATATTTTGGGGGAACTAAATTGATTTAGGCAAGTAATGTGCATTAGTAAGTGATGTAGAAATGTTGCTTTGCTTTGTGATGGTAATTCGCAATTTTGGGGTTTTATTACAATTTCGCAATGAATAATATTTATTTGTTGAGCAAGCAAGTTAATTAGGAAAAATTAATATTTCAAGTAGTGTAGCAATTTAGTTTTACACCTGGCACTCACCACGTGGGGCTGATCAAGAATCAATTAGTGGAGGCACGAGTGCTATGGACCTATAGCATGTAAGCAGGGAGCGTGCTATTACATTAAATATGCGTGTGGAATTAACCACTGTTATAATTTTTCAATTTTCTTACGTATCTGAAATCTTGATTTATTTACGCGGATCCTTTGTGAAGGACACGTGGTATCTCGTGTGAGGCGTGTGTCGAATTTTAGGAAACCAAGTGAAGATAATGCTTGCTTATTCATGTTTATTAAAATGTAGAGTCACGTGGGGAAATTTTCTGAATAATTAATATTGCAAAGCGGGGAAAGAGATTAGCAAACTGATAACGTACCCATGAACTTTGGCTGCAACAAAGTAAGTAGTTCAACTTAAGTGCGTATTTTGTTTGTGTAATTTTTGTAGGGTTTTCATATTTCAATGAGTGATAGGTCGGGAGTAGGCAGCAGTACAATAGTGGCTATTAAAGAGAATGATTAAATAGGTGCGGAATTATATGCGATAATTTTGAGTAGAGATATTTAATGGTGAATATCGGAACTGCTAACAGTTCGATCCATACGTTTCTCCTGTGCATATGTTGGTGCAGTAATTGTGTGCATGTTGATTAATGGATACAGTGGTGAAATACCCTGTTCTTCCGATCCAAAAGTGGGCATTTGTGGTAATAAGAGATACCATTCTGTAGAAGACCACAGGTTTAGTAAAAAAGAGATGCGTTAAGATTTGCTTACAGAAGGAAATTCCTTATAATTACCTGAAATGCTTGATGAAAAAACCAATTTGTTCTATGTAATTCAAATATGAGCCGGAACATGCTTTCTGTATGAGTTGACAAAGCTTTCAACATTTTATTTCAGTATCTGTTGACAAATTTTTATTTAATGATTTTACTGTATGTTTGAATGTCAATCATTGGGCCAAGCAGAACTGACATAGTTAGGGCATTTGTGCAAAGGTCCAGCAAATAAATTCGTTGCTCGTAGTGTTAAACTGAAGTAGTAGAGGTAACCTTTCACGAGGACTGCAGCCTTGGCTGCAGCTTCAGCAGCCTCGTTTCCTGGTAGTCCGACATGACGAGGAACCCACAGAAATATCACACTGGCTCCACCAACAGCGAGCAACTGACAGTTTTCCTGAGTCCGCTGCAGTAAGGGATGGGTGGTGTATAGTGCACAGACTGAAGGGCGCCGGGTGAGAGCATAGGGCAATTGAAAAGGCTGTCACCGGACATACTCGGTCCCGCGATACAAGAAGAAAAGCTCGGCTGTAAATACTGAGGAATGTGCCGGAAGCCGATGTCGAAAGACACGAGTGGCAATGACGAAGGCACATCCGAGCCCACGGTCAGTCAGAGAGCCATCAGTGTATACAAAGATACTATCGCTAAGTTCCATGTGAAGGTCGTGAAACTGAAAGCGATACATCGAGGCTAGAGTAGTGTCCTTAGGAAGCGAACGACCGCAAACATTAACACGGGACTCTTTACGGAGCCAAAGTAGTGAAGGATTCACACCCACTGAGACAGTTGAGGTAGTGTGAAGTTGAGCCATTGGAGCAAGTGGCTAAAGTGGACTCCAGGGGGTAATAGAAGAGGGACGCGCCCCATACTGGCGATCAAATGAATCATCGAAGAAGGCCGCATAGGATGCGTGGCCATGCATGGCAGACAAACGGCATGTATGCCTGCTGAGCAGGAAGTCACAGCGGTAGGACTAGTAGCTCAGCAGCTTCAGCAAACATACTCAACTGAGCTTGTGTAGAAGACGCAAGTGGCCAAACAGATGCTACGATGATTGATAGTGTTGACACAGCGTAAGAGGAATGGACATGCAGAAGCATAAAGAAAGCACCCATAGTCAAGTTCGAACGGACAAGGGACCGGTACAAACGGAGGAGGAGGAGGAGGAGGAGGAGGAGGAGGAGGAGGAGGAGGAGGAGGGGGGGGTAGTTCGATCGGTACCCCTGGAAGTACCATTGAGGAATCGGTTGGTTGGTTGTTTGAGGTTTAAGGGACCAAACAGCAAGGTCATCAGTCCCTTGTTTCAAAGATACTCCATTCTGCTAACGGGACATCTCAGAAAAGGCAGAACAATAAAACGGAAAAAGGGAAAAAGGGAAAAAGGGAAAAAGGGAAAAAGGGAAAAAGGGAAAAAGGGAAAAAGGGAAAAAGGGAAAAAGGGAAAAAGGGAAAAAGGGAAAAAGGGAAAAAGGGAAAAAGGGAAAAAGGGAAAAAACGTAAAAGGGCAGTCACGTTGTCATTGGTAAAAAACAAATGAGGGAAGTCGCAAGAGAACGAACCCAACACTATGCTGAAGCAGCATAGGCAAGACCACCTGTGACTTAAAAGGTGCAACTGCTATAATGTAGAAAGTACGTATGGGAATAGAAAGACTAACCAAGCCTTAAAGAGTAAAAGGGGAAGAAAAGAGGATTCCGGTCAGGGAGGTGAATCGGGAATCGCTGAACACTGCCTACAGTGGGAGACACCCAAACACTCACCGCCCTGCCCCAACACCAGAGAGATTAAAAACCTTAAAACTGAGAATAAAAACCACTCTCCCGGAGGAAACCGAGAACCAGAGAGACCATCCGGGAATCGTCAGCCAACATCAAAGGTAAAGTGTGGGGGAGTCTGTACTTAGCCCGCAGAGCCAAAAGAAGTGGGGCATTCAACTAAAATGTGGGCCACTGACTGGAAGGCTCCACAACCACATAGCGGGGATGGCTCATCACGCAAAAGAAAACCATGGGTCAGCCTGGTATGGCCAATGCGGAGACGACAAAGTGTGGTCGAGTCCTTTCGGGAGAGGCGAAAGGAAGGCCATGGGCCTGGTGTCACCTTAATTGCACGAAGTTTATTAGACAGTGGAGTAGCCTCCCAAGAATTGGCCCATGACTGTGCGAAGTGGGATTTGATGTGAAGCCGTAAATCCGCTGCAGGAGGGTTTACAGAAAACGGGGGGTAAGTAACTGCTCCCCCAGCCAAACGATCAGCGAGCTCATTTCCCGGGATACCCACATGGCCAGGGACCCATAGGAAGTCAATGGAACAAGCAGCACAGTGAATATCAGCGAGATGGTCATGGATGGCAGAGACCAAGGGATGGCGCGAAAAACACCGGTCAATAGCAAGAAGGCCACTCATCGAGTCCGTACATAACAAAACGCGGTTGTGTCGGGATTGTTTAATAAAGGTAAGGGCCCGGGAAATTGCCATCAATTCCGCAGTAAACACCCCACATGTAGGTGGCAGCAGATGACTTTCCGTTCCAACAGAGGACGTGAAGGCATACCCAACATGATCAGCAGATTTAGAGCCATCAGTGTAAAAAACAACAGCATCCCGAAACTCCCATAAATTTGGCGGAAAAAGGAACGGAACACCACCGGGGGGATGGAATCTTTCGGACCGCGGCGGAGATCCATCCGAATTCGAGGCCGAGGAACTAACCAAGGAGGGGTGGAGGGGAGGGAGCGAGGAAGACAGGACAAAGAAGGAAGCTGAAAATAACGGTAAAGAGACGCAAGGCGCAGCCCAACCAGTAAACCCGCCAGAGGGCGGGTTGAGGAATCGGGTGACGGTCTGCCAGGTAAGACACATGGGAGGACTAAGTGTTTTCTATTGAGCATGAGCCCCATGAATTTTGTAGTTTCAACGAACGGAAGGGCAACAGACCTAAGACGTAAAGATGCTGGGAAAAACTGTTTGCGTAGCCAGAAATTCATGCAGACGGTTCTGTCAGTGGAAAAGCGAAAGTAATTGTTCATGCTCCAGCAGTAAAGACTCAAGACATTGCTGATGACGCCGCTCAGTGCGACAGGTCCGTGAAGAACTGCAATAGACAGCAAAATCGTAAACAAAAAGGAAGCCACAGATGCCCGGCAGTAGACAGACTATTATAGGGTTAATGCCGATAGCAAAAAGGACGACGCTCAGGATGGAATCCTGAGGAACACCGTTTTAGTGGATAAATGTGTCCGACAAGGCAGAGCCCACACGCATCTTTGAAACTCACTATATAAATTCCTGTAGGAAACATAAGACGGCCACGGAAGCCTCATGTGTAAACACTACAGAGCATACCAGTCCTCCAGCAGGTGTCTTATGTCTTCTCCAAATGGAAAAACACGGGCACAGTCTGGGATGTCCGCAGAAAACCATTCATTATATGGGTGGACAAAGTAACAAGATGGTCAACTACAGAACGCCTCGCTCCAAATCGCACTGCTTTGGTCAGTAAATTGCGAGACTCAAATCAACATACCAGCTGGGGATGAATCATACGTGCAATCACCTTGCAAACGCAGCTGGTAAGAGATGGGGCAGTAGCTAGAAGGAAGTTTTTCGTCCTTACCGGGCTTAGGTATGGGTATTTTTTTTGTTTGGTTTTAGGGCGCAAAACTGCTATGGTCATTAGCGCCCAGCCCGTAACTTAGGAAACAGTAAAAAACCGAAATTGAAAACAATCAGCAATGGGAACAGTCATAAAATTGGAGAAACTAAAAGCAGAAGGAAGGCTTAAAAATCCACTACAGAAAGGGGTTTGTTATCCCCAAAAAAGCTTCAAATAACTGACGTCATTTCACTGTCACTAATAAACTGGAGAACGCGGTCGGCTGAGCGCGTGTCATCGGCTAAAATCGACGATAGATCAGGCGATAGCTGTAGACGGGCGCGTAACGGATTAAAATAGGGGCATTCAATTAAAAGGTGTCTTACCGTCCACAGCTGAGAGCAGTGGGGACAGATTGGGGGAGGATCGCCGTTTAAAAGATGTCTATGGCTAAAAAGACAGTGCCCTATCCGGAGTCTAGTTAAAATTACCTCCTCCCGACGACGCGTTCGGGAGGAAGAGGTCCAAGCGCAAGGAAGGGCTTTCACTTCCCGCAATTTATTATGGGGAAGTGTGGACCAATGCGCACGCCATAAATGAGCAACTTTGCGACATAAACCGCTCCGTAGATCGGTGAAGGGAAGCGACTGAATAGCTGGCCGAGGAAGAGAGACTGCAGCCTTGGCCGCTATATCGGCCGCCTCATTCCCACAGATACCAGCGTGTCCCGGGAGCCAGAGGAACGCCACCGAGACGCTCCCCAGGTGGAGCAAGCGCAGACAGTCCTGAATCCGGTGGACCAGAGGGTACACAGGGTAAAGAGCTTGGAGACTGAGGAGAGAGCTGAGAGAATCCGAGCAGATAACGTACTGTATCCGCCGATGGCGGCGGATGTAGTGGACAGCCTGGAGAACAGCGTAAAGCTCCGCAGTATACACCGAACACTGGTCGGGAAGTCTAAAGTGATTTGGGGTGTCGCCAACAATATAGGCACTCCCTACACCTAACGATGTTTTCGAGCCGTCGGTGTAAATAAATGTGGCGTCCGTCATTTGTGCACGTAGAGCAGCAAATGCCCGACGATAAGCAAGTGTAGGGGTACCATCCTTGGGAAATCGACAAAGGTCACGGAGCAGGCAGATCCGGGGACGGAGCCAAGGCGGTGCTGTACCCCAAGTTGTCAAGAAGGTTTTAGGAAAGCGGAAGGAAAGAGAATGGAGCAGTTGACGGAAGCGGACTCCCGGGGGTAGTAGGGAGGAGGAGCGGCCTGCATACCCTACATCAAATGAGGCGTCGAAAAAAAGGGCATGGGCTGGATTAGCAGGCATGGAAGACAGATGGCTAGCATAACGACTCAGAAGGACTGCTCGCCGATTGGACAACGGAGGTTCAGCAGTCTCAGCATAAAGGCTCTCCACAGGGCTAGTGTAAAAAGCTCCAGACACTAAACGTAATCCACAGTGGTGGATAGAGTCGAGACGCCGAAGAATAGACGGCCGAGCAGAGGAGTAGACTATGCTTCCATAATCCAATTTCGAGCGCACTAAGGCGCGATAGAGGCGGAGAAGGACCACTCGGTCCGCTCCCCAGAAGGTACCATTCAGGACACGGAGGGTGTTAAGCGATCGCAGACAGCGAGCCGGAAGATAGGAAACGTGGGAGAACCAGCACAGTTTTCTGTCAAACATAAGACCCAAGAATTTAGCGACGTCTGAAAACGGAAGGTTGACAGGTCCTAGATTTAAGGAGGGCGGAAGGAACTCCTTACGTCGCCAAAAATTAACACAAACGGTCTTACTGGGAGAGAAACGGAAGCCGGTTTCGATGCTCCAAGAGTGGAGGCGATCGAGACATCCTTGAAGACGTCGTTCAAGAAGGCTGGTCCGTTGAGAGCTGTAGTAGATCGCAAAATCATCCACAAAGAGGGAGCCCGAGACATCGGGAAGGAGACAATCCATAATTGGATTTATAGCGATGGCAAACAGTACAACACTCAGCACGGAGACCTGGGGTACCCCGTTTTCTTGGGAGAAAGTGCAGGAGAGAGTAGTGTTCACCCGCACCCTAAATGTGCGCGCTGCCATAAATTCGCGAAGAAAAAGGGGCAGCCGACCTCGAAAGCCCCATGAGAACAGTGTGCGGAGGATGCCTGTCCTCCAACAGGTATCGTATGCTCTCTCCAGATTAAAAGAATAATGCTACCGTTTGACGTTTCCGGAGAAAATTGTTCATGATATAAGTGCAGAGAGCAACAAGATGGTTAACTACAGAATGATGCTATCGGAATCCGCATTAGGCAGGTGTTAAAAGACTGCGGGATTCCAGCCACCAAGCTAAACGGTAATTCACCATACGCTCCAAAACTTTACGGACACTACTCGTGAGAGAAATGGGGCTATAGCTAGAGGGGAGATGTTTGTATTATAGCTTTCGCGATTTTGAGAGGAGAAAGCAAGAGGTCGCACTTCCGCTGCACGTTTCTTCGGGAGAAACGTTGGCGGGTAATTTGAAGAGCTCGAAATCTCGGCAAAGTGCTGACCCAACGAGTTAGAAATTGCGACGGGGTCCACTAATGTGTCATGCGCGACAGTGAGCCCAGAGACCGGGGAGAAACCAGGCGCGCCTGAGAACCGTCGAAGCCGACTCCAAACTTCCGAGGAGGGAGTGAAGGTGTTAAATGAGCTAATGAAGAATTTCCAGCTTGCCTTCTTGCTATCGCGGATGACACGACGGCATCGCGCTCGGAGCTGCTTATAGCGGATACAGTTGGCCAAAGTAGGATGGTGGCGGAAAACGCGGAGAGCACGTCGCCGCTCACGTAGTGCATCACGGCATGCCTCGTTCCACCAAGGAACTGGGGGGCGCCGGGGCAATTCGGAGGTGCGTGGTATTGAATGTTCCGCAGCTGTAAGAATAACGTCGGTAATATGTGTGACCTCATAGTCGACGCTGGGAAAGTGACGGTCATCGAATGTCGCTAGAGACGAAAAAAGTGTCCAATCGGCTTGAGCAAACTTCCAGCGTCGCGGGCGCATATATGGCTGTTGAGGCTGCAGTCTGAGGACACATGGAAAGTGGTCACTCGAGTGTGTATCATCAAGGGCGAACCATTCGAAGCGCCGAGCCTGTGGAACAGTACCGACCGCAAGGTCCAAAAGAGATAAATTTGCCGTGGAGGCAGACAAAAACGTAGGGACCCCAGTGTTGAGGCAAACTAGATCTGCTTGGTGGAAGACGTCTAGCAATAGTGTGCCACGTGGACAAGGATGTGGAGATCCCTAAAGCGGGTGGTGGGCATTGAAGTCCCCAACCAGCAAATATGGGGGTGGAAGCCGACCAAGAAGATGGAGATCAGCTCGTGCCATTGGTGTGGACGATGGAATGTATACAGTACAAAGAGAGAACGTGTATCCGGAAAGGGAAAGACGGACGGCGACAGCTTGGAAGGAAGTGTTTAAATGGATTGGGTGATAATGGAGAGATTCATGGAGAAGGATCATGAGTCCTCCATGTGCTGGAGTGCCTTGAACAGAGGGGAGAGCATATCGGACGGACTGAAAATGAGGGAGAACAAAGCGGTCATGGGGACGCAGCTTTGTTTCCTGAAGACAAAAGATGACCGGCGAGTAGTATTTTAAGAGGATCGACTATTCATCCCGATTGGCTCGAATACCGCGGATATTCCAGTGGATAATGGACATAGGGTGAACTGGAAATGGAGGAATGTGACCAAGGTCGCTGTCAACTCAACGACTGCTCTGAGCTTGCGACCGACAGCACGGAATGGCATTCAGCCGAAGGCAGAAGATCCTGATCCATAGGCTGGTCAGGAGCAGCTCCTGCCACCAGCGACCGGCCGGTTGATCGGCCGCCAGCAGTGCGCCTCGGCGACACAGAAGATGGCCGAGGGCGGCTACCGCCAGATGGTGCTGTAGATGAGACACGCCGTGGCGGAGGAGGAGAGGAACTGGGTTTCTTTGTAGCCTTCTTGGAAGTATGATGTTTAGAGGAAGGAGGAACCGATGGTTGCGAAGTTGCCGTACGTAAAAACTCTTCACTAGTATGCTCTTTTTTCGAAGTCTTTGTGTCTGACTTTTGGGCTCGAGATTTAGCAGAACTCGACGAAGGGTGAACCAGAGAGTGGGCAGGCGAAAGTGGTGAGGTTGAACGGGCGATCTTTGCGCTGGCCGATCTGACGACCGTCGCACTAAAGGTGAGGTCGCAAGTCTGCGTGGCCGCCTCCTTTGTTGGCCGAGGAGAAGCAAGGACAGTGCTGTATTTTCCTTTCTGACGCACGGTGGGCTGTCGACTGGCGAATAATTTTCGAGCAGCAAAGGTCGACACCTTTTCCTTTACTCGAATTTCCTGGATGAGCTTTTCGTCCTTAAAAACGGGACAATCTCGAGAGGAAGCGGCGTGGTCACCCATACAGTTGATGCAGCGAGGGGATGGAGGTGGACAAGCACCCTCATGGGCATCCCTGCCACACGTAACACATTTGGCCGGATTGGAACAGGACTGGCTGGTGTGATTGAACCGCTGGCACCGATAGCAACGCGTAGGGTTCGGGACGTAAGGGCGAACGGAAATTATCTCATAGCCGGCTTTGATTTTCGATGAGAGTTGAACTTTGTCAAATGTCAAGAAGACAGTGCGGGTTGTAATGATGTTCGTGTCAACCCTTTTCATAACCCTATGAACAGCCGCTACGCCCTGGTCAGACAGGTAGTGCTGAATTTCTTCGTCAGACAGTCCATCGAGGGAGCGTGTATAAACGACTCCACGCGAGGAATTTAAGGTACGGTGCGGTTCCACCCGGACAGGGAAGGTGTGTAGTAGTGACGTACGCAGCAATTTTTGTGCCTGGAGGGCACTGACTGTTTCTAACAACAGGGTGCCATTCCGTAATCTGGAACAAGACTTTACAGGACCTGCAATTGCGTCGACACCTTTCTGAATAATGAAAGGGTTGACCGTGGAGAAGTCGTGACCTTCGTCAGACCGAGAAACAACAAGGAACTGTGGCAACGATGGAAGAACTGACTGTGGTTGAGACTCTGTGAACTTACGTTTGTGAGCAGACATAGTGGAAGGTGAGGAAACCATTGCGGAAGAATCCCCCATGATTACCGGCGTCTCCGATGGCGCGCTCCTCCCTTGTGGGGGCCCTCTCTGAGGGCACTCCCGCCTTAGGTGATTGTTCACACCTCAGGTCACACCTCCCTACAAACGGACGGAGGGAGGGACCAATCGGCACTTTCGGAAGGTATCAGCTCGGGTAATCACCCCTCCCTGGGCCTGGCCATTACCAGGGGGTACGTACGTGTCCTACCTGTCTACCCGGGGCGGGGAATTACGCGTTACCCCGTCACCGGCTACGCATGGAAGTGCGTGGGTTGGCCTTCAGACACGCACAGGGAGGAAGAAAGAGGAAGGGAAAGGAAAGAAGAGAGGTCTCAAACGCCGCAGCGGAGAAGGTAGAGAGAAGAGGTAAGGAAAAGAAAATGACAAGGGAAGGATGAAGACTTACAAGCAAGGAAGGAAGGCGAAGAATGTAGTATATTTACAAGCGTCCGTCTCCGGACGTAGGCCCAAACCATAACCCCAGAGAAAGGGAAAGAAAGAGCCAGAGGTGAAGAGGGGGGGCGAAGATGGGGGATGGGGAAGGATGCGGAAAGGGAAGGTATGCAGCCCGGAAAGGAAGGAAGGCCACATCAGCTCGGGGTCCCGTGCTCGCTACGCACGTATCCACAAAAGAGTTGTGGATCCCCTGGGGGGAGGTATGGGTATGACTGGCTTCACACCAACGTCCGGGAAATGTGCCCTCTGCCCACATGCGGTTGTACATATGAAGCAGAAAGTGCTTGCCAGAAAGAGCGAGGTGCTGCAACATCTGAATGTGGCAGCGTCTGGCCCTGGGGCGGAGGATCAGGATTAACAGAGCATGATCTAGCTCCCTTATAGAAAAGGAGGCATTGTAACACGATTCGGAGAAGAGAAGGGTATCGCCCGAGCCTTCTCCGTTCGTTAACGATTGATGAAGGCAGGGTGATTGTGGGAAGACCTCGAAATTTTCCCAAACTGGTGGCCCAAGGTGTTGGAGATAGCAATAGGGTCCACGATAACATCGTCTGCTAGTGTGAGGCCGGAAATTGGGAAATGGATGTTGGTCCCAGAGAGCAGCTGGAGGTTGGCCCCACACGACAGAGGAAGGGGTGGAGCTGTTAGAAGTAGTGAATGAAATCCAGCTAGCTCGTTTGCTATCCCGAACAACGCGACGACACTTTGTATGCATGTATTTATAATGAATGCAGTTTGCCATCGTAGGATGGCGGTTAAAAACGTCCACCAAGGGACTGGGTCATGGTGCGGTGAAGCGGAAGTCGAAGGAATGGAACGTTCTGCACCAGTAATGAGAAATTTGAGATATTCCACCTGGTCATCAGAACTGGGGCAATCTTTCTTCGAAGGTCGCCAGGGAGGAGAAAATCTGATAGTCTGCCGTAGTAAACTGTCATTTGGGTGTGCATGTAGATGGGGTAGGACTCAGCAAACGGACGGCACACGGGAAATCATCGCTCTAGTAGTTTTCGTAAAGGACTGAACACTGAAGACTATGGGCAAGCTGGGCAGTGTCGAAGGATATTTCCAGATGGGAATAGGCGTGCGATGATTCAGAAAGGGAAGTGGGTGCTCCAGTGTTAAGGCAGAAGAGGTTAAGTTGATGAAGGTCAGCCAAAAGCGCACTCTCCAACAGGTTCTGGAAGAACCCCAAATGGGATGATACACATTGAAGTCGCAGGAAAGCAAAAATGGGGCAGGTAGCTGCCCAGTAAGCTGAAGGAAGTCTGCCCTGGTGACATCAAATGATGGCGGGACATAGATGGTACAGAGGGAAAATGTCAGGTAGGGATGGAAAAGGCGAACTAAATGGCTCTGAGCACTATGGGACTCAACATCTTAGGTCATAAGTCCCCTAGAACTTAGAACTACTTAAACCTAACTAACCTAAGGACATCACACACACCCATGCCCGAGGCAGGATTCGAACCTGCGACCGTAGCAGTCCCGCGGTTCCGGACTGCAGCGCCAGAACCGCTAGACCACCGCGGCAGGCGAAAAGGCGAACTGCAAGAGCTTTGAGATGGGTAGTCAGGGAGCTGGGTTGACAGTCATCCTGTAAGAGGCATGACACCCCCATGAGATTTAATTCCGACCTCAGGGGGAAGGTCATAGCAAATCGTTAAGAAAGAGGAACGTTCTAAACGGTCTTGAGGGCGCAATTTCGTTTCCTGAAGGCAGAGTACAAAGGATGCTGCGATGCTAAAAGCAGCTGTAAATCCTCTTTGTAGGGTTGTAGGCTGGCTACGTTCCATTGGAGGAGAGTCTTTTTTTTTTTTTGTGGTTTTAGGGCGCACAACGTCAACGGTCATTAGCGCCCAGACTACTTTAGGAATGCACCGCGAGTCACAAGTTTAAAACAGCAACAAAACGGAGAACACGATAAAAGACATACTGACAGGCATAGGATTAAAAAAGAAAATAGCATAATCAAATGTCCTTTGAGAGGGTCGTCAAATTGATAAAATGAAGAACGCGAGCAGCTGCTCGTGGGTCATCCGTTAAAATGGCTTCTACAGTACATGGCAGGCCAATATCGAGACGTAGGGTGTTAAAATTCGGACACGACGTTAAAATGTGGCGGACCGTCAGCAGTTGCCCACATGGGCAGAACGGCGCCGGCGCAGCCGTCAGCAGATTGCGATGGCTGAACCGGCAGTGGCCAATTCGCAACCGGGCCAAAACTACCTCCTCCCGCCGTGAAGGGCGTGAGGAGGACGTCCAAGCCACGGGTAGAGCTTTCAAGGCCCGAAGCTTGTTGTCCGAAAGTGCAGCCCAATCGGCATGCCACAGCGAGACAATGCGCCGACAAATTACCCTGCTACAATCTGACGAAGGGACACCACAAGAAGCTGTCCGAGGCTGGAGGACCGCAGCCTTGGCCGCGGCATCTGCAGCTTCGTTCCCAGGGATACCGACATGGCCAGGAATCCACATAAAGCTAACCGGAGAACCGACGTCCACCAGCTGCTGAAGAGAGCGTTGGATCCGGTGCACGAAAGGGTGAACCGGGTACGGATCACCGAGGCTCTGGATAGCGCTCAGGGAATCGGAGCAGATGACATATGCAGAATGTCGGTGGCGGCAGATGTAAAGGACAGCCTGGTAGAGGGCAAAGAGCTCAGCTGTGAAGACCGAACAATGGCCATGGAGCCGATATTGGAAACTTTGTGCCCCAACAATAAAAGAACACCCGACCCCGTCATTGGTCTTAGAGCCATCTGTATAAATGAAGGTCGTATTAATGAACTTCGAACGAAGTTCGACAAAACGGGAGTGGTAGACTGAATCGGGGGTAACCTTCGGGAGTGAGCAGAGGTCAAGGTGGACGCGAACCTGAGCCTGGAGCCAAGGTGGCGTGTGGCTCTCGCCCACTCGAAAGGTGGCAGGGAGTGAAAAACGAAGGTGTTGAAGGAGGCGACGAAAGCGAACGCCAGGGGGTAGCAGGGCGGAGACATACAACCCGTATTGACTGTCGAGAGAGTCATCAAAAAAGGAACGATAAGATGGGTGGTCAGGCATTGCCAGTAGCCGACAGGCATACCGACAAAGCAGTATATCGCGCCGGTAGGTGAGTGGCAACTCACCAGCGTCAGCATGAAGACTCTCGACGGGACTAGTATAAAACGCTCCGATCGCATGTCGTAAACCCCGATGTTGTATGGAGTTGAGGCGGCGTAAGATGGATGGCCGTGCAGATGAGTATACGAAGCTCCCATAATCCAGCTTGGAGCGGACGATCGACCGATATAGGCGAAGGAGGACGGTTCGATCCGCTCCCCACGACATACCACTGAGAACACGGAGGACATTGAGAGAACGGGTACAACGGGCAGCCAAATAAGACACATGTGGAGACCAACTAAGTTTCCTGTCAAATGTAAGACCTAAAAATTTTGTTGTCTCCACGAATGGGAGAGCAACGGGACAAAGTCGTAAAGACGGTGGGAGAAATTCTTTGTAGCGCCAGAAGTTAATACAGACCGTCTTCTCGGCAGAAAAACGGAAGCCATTGGCGACACTCCACGAGTAAAGACGGTCAAGAGAACGCTGAAGACAGCGCTGCAATAGATGGTAAAATCGTCCACGAAAAGGGAGCCTGATACATCAGCTGGGAGGCAATCCATTATTGGATTGATCGCTATGGCGAAGAGAGCGACGCTCAAAACTGAGCCCTGTGGTACCCCATTCTCCTGGCGAAAGGTGTCTGACAGGACAGAACCCACACGTACCCTGAACTGTCGATCCATTAAAAAGGAACGAATAAAAAGAGGGAGGCGACCGCGAAGACCCCATGTATGCATGGTGCGGAGAATGCCCGCCCTCCAACAGGTGTCGTAAGCCTTCTCCAAATCAAAGAACACAGCCGCGGTCGGGCGCTTCCGCAAGAAGTTATTCATAATGAAGGTCGACAAGGTAACCAGATGGTCAACAGCAGACCGGCGCCTACGAAATCCACATTGAACATTGGTAAGTAGGCGTCGAGACTCGAGCAGCCAAACCAATCGAGAGTTAACCATTCGCTCCATCACTTTACAGACACAGCTGGTAAGCGAGATGGGTCGATAACTGGAGGGCAAGTGCTTGTCCTTCCCCGGCTTAGGAATCGGGACAACAATAGACTCGCGCCAGCAGGCGGGAACATGTCCCTCAATCCAGATGCGATTGTAAGTACGAAGAAGAAAACCTTTACCCGCAGGAGAAAGGTTCTTCAGCATCTGAATATGAATAGAATCAGGCCCTGGAGCGGAGGACCGTGATCGGCCAAGTGCGGTTTCGAGTTCCCGCATGGTGAATGGGGCATTATAACTTTCACGATTCGAGGAGCGGAAGTTAGGTGGCCTAGCCTCCTCTGCCTGTTTGCGGGGGAGGAAGGCAGGGTGGTAATGAGCGGAGCTCGAAACCTCTGCGAAAAAGCGGCCGAAGGCATTGGAGACAGCCTCAGGGGCCACAAGGACGTCATTCGCGACCGTCAAGCCAGAAACTGGTGAGTGGACCTTAGTGCCAGATAGCCGGCGCAGGCTACCCCAGACAACAGAAGGAGTAAAACTGTTGAAGGTGCTTGTGAAAGCAGCCAAGCTGGCTTTCTTGCTTTCTTTAATAATACGACGACACTGTGCACGTAATCGTTTATAATTGACACAATTCGCCACTGTAGGGTGGCGTTTAAAGGCGCGTAAAGCACGTCGACGAGCACGTAGAGCGTCTCTACATGCTGCGGTCCACCAGGGGACCGGTACGCGACGTGGAGAAGAAGTAGGGTGAGGGATGGAATATTCAGCAGCAGAGAGAATGACTTCCGTGAGGTGTGCGACCTGACTATCGCAGCTTGGGAATGTTTGATCCTGAAAGGTCGCCCTTGAAGAGAAGAGCCCCCAGTCTGCTTTGGAGATGTTCCAACTAGATGAGCACGGAGAGGGGGTATGCTGCAGGAGATGGATAACACACGGGAAGTGGTCGCTCGAATATGTATCAGAAAGAGCATACCACTCGAACCGGCGTGCAAGTTGGGGAGTACATATAGAGAGATCTAAATGGGAATAGGTGTGAGATGTATCCGAAAGAAAAGTAGGGGCGCCAGTATTGAGGCAGACGAGATTGAACTGGTTGAAAAGGTCTGCTAACAGGGAGCCCCTCGGGCAGGATGCTGGAGAGCCCCAAAGGGGATGGTGGGCATTGAAGTCTCCAGTTAACAAAAATGGTGCAGGTAGCTGAGCAATAAGTTGCATCATGTCTGCCCTGGTAACGGCAGACGACGATGGAGTGTAAACGGTACAAATGGAAAATGTAAAAGTGGGGAGAGTAATGCGGATGGCAACTGCCTGCAGGCCGGTGTGCAACGTGATGGGATCGTAGTAAATATCATCCCGGACCAGCAACATAACCCCTCCATGAGCTGGGATACCTACCACAGGGGTAAGTCAAAACGCACAGAGGTGTAGTGTGCCAAGGCAATTTGATCGCATGGGCGTAGCTTCGTTTCCTGGAGGGCTACGACGAGCGGACGGTGCAAGCGAAGCAGCAACTTCAAGTCCTCTCGGTTGGAGCGAATGCTGCGAATAGTCCAGTGAATAAGTGCCATCGTAAGAAAAAAGGAAGATGAAAGAAGGGGTCACCTCGAAGGCCGCTGAGGGCCTGGCTTCGAGCGAGCACTGCCGCCGCTATCAGTAGGCGGACAGTCATCGTCCATTGGGTCTATAGGTTCATCGGCCATCTTGGGAAGATGGCCGGGAGGGGGAGCTTCCTCCGCCGGTGAACGGCCAGATGTTCGGCTACCAGCGGTGCGGCCAGGCGAAAGGGATGACGGCCTGGGGCGGCAACCGCTGGGTGGCGCAGGAGAAGAAATGCGCCGTGGCGGAGAAGGGGAACTGTGCTTCCTATTAGCCTTCTTGGATGGTCGTTTGGTGGAAGTACCGGACGAAGGCTGGGAGGTCGAGGTACGTAGGAAGTCTGCACGGGACGGTTCCTTCTTGAAGGCCCGTGCAACTGACTTCTGGGTCTTCGTCTTAGCAGAAGCTGATGAAGGGGCTGGTGTCTGTGGGGTGATGGGACGAAGAGGAGACGTCGACCGCGCGATCTTAGCACTGGCCGAACGGACGACCGTGGTGCTGAAGGTCAGATCGCAGGTCTGGGTTGCCACCTCCCTGGTAGTCCGAGGAGAGGCGAGGACAGTACTGTATTTCCCCGCTGGGAGCAGCGTGGGCTTCCTACTAGCCAATAGCTTGCGAGCAGCCGAGGTGGACACTTTCTCTTTGACCCGAATTTCCTGGATACAGCGTTCTTCCTTATAGACAGGACAGTCGCGGGAGGATGCAGCATGGTCACCCTGACAGTTCACACAACGAGGAGACGGAGGTGGACAGTCACCCTCATGGGCATCCCTGCCACAAGTGACACATTTAGCCGCATTGGAACAAGATTGGCGAGTGTGATTAAAACGCTGACACTGGTAGCAGCGCGTAGGTGTCGGGACATAGGGGCGAACTGAAATGACCTCATAGCCCGCCTTGATGCGCGATGGCAGTTTAACACTATCGAAGGTCAAGAAAAGTGTCCGGGTCGGTACAAGGTCATTGTTGACCTTTTTCATGACCCTATGGACAGCCGTCACGCCCTGCTCAGCGAGGAAAGATTGAATCTCCTCGTCAGTCAAACCGTCGAGGGATCTAGTGTAGACCACACCACGAGACGAATTCAAAGTTCGGTGAGCCTCCACCCGGACAGGGAATGTGTACAGGAGTGTGGCCCGAAGCAGTTTTTGTGCCTGAAAGGCGCTCTCAGTTTCGAGTAATAAGGTACCGTTACGCAACCTGGTACAGGATTTGACAGATCCGGCTATGGCATCGACGCCCTTCTGGATAACGAAAGGGTTGACAGAGGAAAAATCCTTCCTGTCCTCAGATCGAGAAACGACGAGGAACTGTGGGGTAGGCGGTAGTACTTTTGTCACTGGTAGCTGGTCACGTTTCCGTTTTTGGGCAGAAGTCGAGAGAGATGGAGTGAAATCCATTGCGGAGAAATACCCCATGATTGCCAGCGTCTCCGATGGCGCGCTCCTTCCTTGTGGGGACCCTCTCAGAGGGCACTCCCGCCTTAGGTGAATGTTTACACCTCAGGTCACACCTCCCGAGAAACAGACGGAGGGACCAATCGGCATGGTCAGAAGGTATCAGCTCAGGCAATCACCCCTCCCCGGGCCTGGCCTTTACCAGGGGGTACGCGCGTGCCTTACATGTCTACCCAGGGCGGGGAATTACGCGTTACCCCGTCACCGGCTACGCGTGCGAACGCGTGGGTCGGCCTTCAGGCGCGCACAGGGAGGAAGGAAGAAGAGGAGGAAAAAGGAGAGAGAGAGAGAGAGAGAGAGAGAGAGAGAGAGAGAGAGAGAGAGAGAGAGAGAGAGAGGACTGTCTCAAACGCCGAGGCGGACACCAGAGGAGGCAACGAGAAGGAGGCAACGAGAAGGAGGCAACGAGAAGGAGGCAACGAGAAGGAGGCAACGAGAAGGAGGCAACGAGAAGGAGGCAACGAGAAGGAGGCAACGAGAAGGAGGCAACGAGAAGGAGGCAACGAGAAGGAGGCAACGAGAAGGAGGCAACGAGAAGGAGGCAACGAGAAGGAGGCAACGAGAAGGAGGCAACGAGAAGGAGGCAACGAGAAGGAGGCAACGAGAAGGAGGCAACGAGAAGGAGGCAACGAGAAGGAGGCAACGAGAAGGAGGCAACGAGAAGGAGGCAACGAGAAGGAGGCAACGAGAAGGAGGCAACGAGAAGGAGGCAACGAGAAGGAGGCAACGAGAAGGAGGCAACGAGAAGGAGGCAACGAGAAGGAGGCAACGAGAAGGAGGCAACGAGAAGGAGGCAACGAGAAGGAGGCAACGAGAAGAAGGCAACGAGAAGAAGGCAACGAGAAGAAGGCAACGAGAAGAAGGCAACGAGAAGAAGGCAACGAGAAGAAGGCAACGAGAAGAAGGCAACGAGAAGAAGGCAACGAGAAGAAGGCAACGAGAAGAAGGCAACGAGAAGAAGGCAACGAGAAGAAGGCAACGAGAAGAAGGCAACGAGAAGAAGGCAACGAGAAGAAGGCAACGAGAAGAAGGCAACGAGAAGAAGGCAACGAGAAGAAGGCAACGAGAAGAAGGCAACGAGAAGAAGGCAACGAGAAGAAGGCAACGAGAAGAAGGCAACGAGAAGAAGGCAACGAGAAGAAGGCAACGAGAAGAAGGCAACGAGAAGAAGGCAACGAGAAGAAGGCAACGAGAAGAAGGCAACGAGAAGAAGGCAACGAGAAGAAGGCAACGAGAAGAAGGCAACGAGAAGAAGGCAACGAGAAGAAGGCAACGAGAAGAAGGCAACGAGAAGAAGGCAACGAGAAGAAGGCAACGAGAAGAAGGCAACGAGAAGAAGGCAACGAGAAGAAGGCAACGAGAAGAAGGCAACGAGAAGAAGGCAACGAGAAGAAGGCAACGAGAAGAAGGCAACGAGAAGAAGGCAACGAGAAGAAGGCAACGAGAAGAAGGCAACGAGAAGAAGGCAACGAGAAGAAGGCAACGAGAAGAAGGCAACGAGAAGAAGGCAACGAGAAGAAGGCAACGAGAAGAAGGCAACGAGAAGAAGGCAACGAGAAGAAGGCAACGAGAAGAAGGCAACGAGAAGAAGGCAACGAGAAGAAGGCAACGAGAAGAAGGCAACGAGAAGAAGGCAACGAGAAGAAGGCAACGAGAAGAAGGCAACGAGAAGAAGGCAACGAGAAGAAGGCAACGAGAAGAAGGCAACGAGAAGAAGGCAACGAGAAGAAGGCAACGAGAAGAAGGCAACGAGAAGAAGGCAACGAGAAGAAGGCAACGAGAAGAAGGCAACGAGAAGAAGGCAACGAGAAGAAGGCAACGAGAAGAAGGCAACGAGAAGAAGGCAACGAGAAGAAGGCAACGAGAAGAAGGCAACGAGAAGAAGGCAACGAGAAGAAGGCAACGAGAAGAAGGCAACGAGAAGAAGGCAACGAGAAGAAGGCAACGAGAAGAAGGCAACGAGAAGAAGGCAACGAGAAGAAGGCAACGAGAAGAAGGCAACGAGAAGAAGGCAACGAGAAGAAGGCAACGAGAAGAAGGCAACGAGAAGAAGGCAACGAGAAGAAGGCAACGAGAAGAAGGCAACGAGAAGAAGGCAACGAGAAGAAGGCAACGAGAAGAAGGCAACGAGAAGAAGGCAACGAGAAGAAGGCAACGAGAAGAAGGCAACGAGAAGAAGGCAACGAGAAGAAGGCAACGAGAAGAAGGCAACGAGAAGAAGGCAACGAGAAGAAGGCAACGAGAAGAAGGCAACGAGAAGAAGGCAACGAGAAGAAGGCAACGAGAAGAAGGCAACGAGAAGAAGGCAACGAGAAGAAGGCAACGAGAAGAAGGCAACGAGAAGAAGGCAACGAGAAGAAGGCAACGAGAAGAAGGCAACGAGAAGAAGGCAACGAGAAGAAGGCAACGAGAAGAAGGCAACGAGAAGAAGGCAACGAGAAGAAGGCAACGAGAAGAAGGCAACGAGAAGAAGGCAACGAGAAGAAGGCAACGAGAAGAAGGCAACGAGAAGAAGGCAACGAGAAGAAGGCAACGAGAAGAAGGCAACGAGAAGAAGGCAACGAGAAGAAGGCAACGAGAAGAAGGCAACGAGAAGAAGGCAACGAGAAGAAGGCAACGAGAAGAAGGCAACGAGAAGAAGGCAACGAGAAGAAGGCAACGAGAAGAAGGCAACGAGAAGAAGGCAACGAGAAGAAGGCAACGAGAAGAAGGCAACGAGAAGAAGGCAACGAGAAGAAGGCAACGAGAAGAAGGCAACGAGAAGAAGGCAACGAGAAGAAGGCAACGAGAAGAAGGCAACGAGAAGAAGGCAACGAGAAGAAGGCAACGAGAAGAAGGCAACGAGAAGAAGGCAACGAGAAGAAGGCAACGAGAAGAAGGCAACGAGAAGAAGGCAACGAGAAGAAGGCAACGAGAAGAAGGCAACGAGAAGAAGGCAACGAGAAGAAGGCAACGAGAAGAAGGCAACGAGAAGAAGGCAACGAGAAGAAGGCAACGAGAAGAAGGCAACGAGAAGAAGGCAACGAGAAGAAGGCAACGAGAAGAAGGCAACGAGAAGAAGGCAACGAGAAGAAGGCAACGAGAAGAAGGCAACGAGAAGAAGGCAACGAGAAGAAGGCAACGAGAAGAAGGCAACGAGAAGAAGGCAACGAGAAGAAGGCAACGAGAAGAAGGCAACGAGAAGAAGGCAACGAGAAGAAGGCAACGAGAAGAAGGCAACGAGAAGAAGGCAACGAGAAGAAGGCAACGAGAAGAAGGCAACGAGAAGAAGGCAACGAGAAGAAGGCAACGAGAAGAAGGCAACGAGAAGAAGGCAACGAGAAGAAGGCAACGAGAAGAAGGCAACGAGAAGAAGGCAACGAGAAGAAGGCAACGAGAAGAAGGCAACGAGAAGAAGGCAACGAGAAGAAGGCAACGAGAAGAAGGCAACGAGAAGAAGGCAACGAGAAGAAGGCAACGAGAAGAAGGCAACGAGAAGAAGGCAACGAGAAGAAGGCAACGAGAAGAAGGCAACGAGAAGAAGGCAACGAGAAGAAGGCAACGAGAAGAAGGCAACGAGAAGAAGGCAACGAGAAGAAGGCAACGAGAAGAAGGCAACGAGAAGAAGGCAACGAGAAGAAGGCAACGAGAAGAAGGCAACGAGAAGAAGGCAACGAGAAGAAGGCAACGAGAAGAAGGCAACGAGAAGAAGGCAACGAGAAGAAGGCAACGAGAAGAAGGCAACGAGAAGAAGGCAACGAGAAGAAGGCAACGAGAAGAAGGCAACGAGAAGAAGGCAACGAGAAGAAGGCAACGAGAAGAAGGCAACGAGAAGAAGGCAACGAGAAGAAGGCAACGAGAAGAAGGCAACGAGAAGAAGGCAACGAGAAGAAGGCAACGAGAAGAAGGCAACGAGAAGAAGGCAACGAGAAGAAGGCAACGAGAAGAAGGCAACGAGAAGAAGGCAACGAGAAGAAGGCAAGGAGAAGAAGGCAAGGAGAAGAAGGCAAGGAGAAGAAGGCAAGGAGAAGAAGGCAAGGAGAAGAAGGCAAGGAGAAGAAGGCAAGGAGAAGAAGGCAAGGAGAAGAAGGCAAGGAGAAGAAGGCAACGAGAAGAAGGCAACGAGAAGAAGGCAACGAGAAGAAGGCAACGAGAAGAAGGCAACGAGAAGAAGGCAACGAGAAGAAGGCAACGAGAAGAAGGCAACGAGAAGAAGGCAACGAGAAGAAGGCAAGGAGAAGAAGGCAAGGAGAAGAAGGCAAGGAGAAGAAGGCAAGGAGAAGAAGGCAAGGAGAAGAAGGCAAGGAGAAGAAGGCAAGGAGAAGAAGGCAAGGAGAAGAAGGCAAGGAGAAGAAGGCAAGGAGAAGAAGGCAAGGAGAAGAAGGCAAGGAGAAGAAGGCAAGGAGAAGAAGGCAAGGAGAAGAAGGCAAGGAGAAGAAGGCAAGGAGAAGAAGGCAAGGAGAAGAAGGCAAGGAGAAGAAGGCAAGGAGAAGAAGGCAAGGAGAAGAAGGCAAGGAGAAGAAGGCAAGGAGAAGAAGGCAAGGAGAAGAAGGCAAGGAGAAGAAGGCAGGGAGAAGAAGGCAGGGAGAAGAAGGCAGGGAGAAGAAGGCAGGGAGAAGAAGGCAGGGAGAAGAAGGCAGGGAGAAGAAGGCAGGGAGAAGAAGGCAGGGAGAAGAAGGCAGGGAGAAGAAGGCAGGGAGAAGAAGGCAGGGAGAAGAAGGCAGGGAGAAGAAGGCAGGGAGAAGAAGGCAGGGAGAAGAAGGCAGGGAGAAGAAGGCAGGGAGAAGAAGGCAGGGAGAAGAAGGCAGGGAGAAGAAGGCAGGGAGAAGAAGGCAGGGAGAAGAAGGCAGGGAGAAGAAGGCAGGGAGAAGAAGGCAGGGAGAAGAAGGCAGGGAGAAGAAGGCAGGGAGAAGAAGGCAGGGAGAAGAAGGCAGGGAGAAGAAGGCAGGGAGAAGAAGGCAGGGAGAAGAAGGCAGGGAGAAGAAGGCAGGGAGAAGAAGGCAGGGAGAAGAAGGCAGGGAGAAGAAGGCAGGGAGAAGAAGGCAGGGAGAAGAAGGCAGGGAGAAGAAGGCAGGGAGAAGAAGGCAGGGAGAAGAAGGCAGGGAGAAGAAGGCAGGGAGAAGAAGGCAGGGAGAAGAAGGCAGGGAGAAGAAGGCAGGGAGAAGAAGGCAGGGAGAAGAAGGCAGGGAGAAGAAGGCAGGGAGAAGAAGGCAGGGAGAAGAAGGCAGGGAGAAGAAGGCAGGGAGAAGAAGGCAGGGAGAAGAAGGCAGGGAGAAGAAGGCAGGGAGAAGAAGGCAGGGAGAAGAAGGCAGGGAGAAGAAGGCAGGGAGAAGAAGGCAGGGAGAAGAAGGCAGGGAGAAGAAGGCAGGGAGAAGAAGGCAGGGAGAAGAAGGCAGGGAGAAGAAGGCAGGGAGAAGAAGGCAGGGAGAAGAAGGCAGGGAGAAGAAGGCAGGGAGAAGAAGGCAGGGAGAAGAAGGCAGGGAGAAGAAGGCAGGGAGAAGAAGGCAGGGAGAAGAAGGCAGGGAGAAGAAGGCAGGGAGAAGAAGGCAGGGAGAAGAAGGCAGGGAGAAGAAGGCAGGGAGAAGAAGGCAGGGAGAAGAAGGCAGGGAGAAGAAGGCAGGGAGAAGAAGGCAGGGAGAAGAAGGCAGGGAGAAGAAGGCAGGGAGAAGAAGGCAGGGAGAAGAAGGCAGGGAGAAGAAGGCAGGGAGAAGAAGGCAGGGAGAAGAAGGCAGGGAGAAGAAGGCAGGGAGAAGAAGGCAGGGAGAAGAAGGCAGGGAGAAGAAGGCAGGGAGAAGAAGGCAGGGAGAAGAAGGCAGGGAGAAGAAGGCAGGGAGAAGAAGGCAGGGAGAAGAAGGCAGGGAGAAGAAGGCAGGGAGAAGAAGGCAGGGAGAAGAAGGCAGGGAGAAGAAGGCAGGGAGAAGAAGGCAGGGAGAAGAAGGCAGGGAGAAGAAGGCAGGGAGAAGAAGGCAGGGAGAAGAAGGCAGGGAGAAGAAGGCAGGGAGAAGAAGGCAGGGAGAAGAAGGCAGGGAGAAGAAGGCAGGGAGAAGAAGGCAGGGAGAAGAAGGCAGGGAGAAGAAGGCAGGGAGAAGAAGGCAGGGAGAAGAAGGCAGGGAGAAGAAGGCAGGGAGAAGAAGGCAGGGAGAAGAAGGCAGGGAGAAGAAGGCAGGGAGAAGAAGGCAGGGAGAAGAAGGCAGGGAGAAGAAGGCAGGGAGAAGAAGGCAGGGAGAAGAAGGCAGGGAGAAGAAGGCAGGGAGAAGAAGGCAGGGAGAAGAAGGCAGGGAGAAGAAGGCAGGGAGAAGAAGGCAGGGAGAAGAAGGCAGGGAGAAGAAGGCAGGGAGAAGAAGGCAGGGAGAAGAAGGCAGGGAGAAGAAGGCAGGGAGAAGAAGGCAGGGAGAAGAAGGCAGGGAGAAGAAGGCAGGGAGAAGAAGGCAGGGAGAAGAAGGCAGGGAGAAGAAGGCAGGGAGAAGAAGGCAGGGAGAAGAAGGCAGGGAGAAGAAGGCAGGGAGAAGAAGGCAGGGAGAAGAAGGCAGGGAGAAGAAGGCAGGGAGAAGAAGGCAGGGAGAAGAAGGCAGGGAGAAGAAGGCAGGGAGAAGAAGGCAGGGAGAAGAAGGCAGGGAGAAGAAGGCAGGGAGAAGAAGGCAGGGAGAAGAAGGCAGGGAGAAGAAGGCAGGGAGAAGAAGGCAGGGAGAAGAAGGCAGGGAGAAGAAGGCAGGGAGAAGAAGGCAGGGAGAAGAAGGCAGGGAGAAGAAGGCAGGGAGAAGAAGGCAGGGAGAAGAAGGCAGGGAGAAGAAGGCAGGGAGAAGAAGGCAGGGAGAAGAAGGCAGGGAGAAGAAGGCAGGGAGAAGAAGGCAGGGAGAAGAAGGCAGGGAGAAGAAGGCAGGGAGAAGAAGGCAGGGAGAAGAAGGCAGGGAGAAGAAGGCAGGGAGAAGAAGGCAGGGAGAAGAAGGCAGGGAGAAGAAGGCAGGGAGAAGAAGGCAGGGAGAAGAAGGCAGGGAGAAGAAGGCAGGGAGAAGAAGGCAATGAGAAGTCAAGGAGAAGAAGGCAATGAGAAGGCAAGGAGAAGAAGGCAATGAGAAGGCAAGGAGAAGAAGGCAATGAGAAGGCAAGGAGAAGAAGGCAATGAGAAGGCAAGGAGAAGAAGGCAATGAGAAGGCAAGGAGAAGAAGGCAATGAGAAGGCAAGGAGAAGAAGGCAATGAGAAGGCAAGGAGAAGAAGGCAATGAGAAGGCAAGGAGATTATGCAGGGGAAAGAGTAAGGAAGACAGTGAGGTGGAGAAGAGCAAAGAAAGGAACCAACCAAAGAAAGGAAGAAACGAGAAGTGAAAAAGCAAAATGACCGCAAATAGAGGTCGCGGAACCGTCCGTCTCCGGACGCAGGCGCTAACTACCCCCTTGAGGGGGAGGGACTCCTTTTAGTCGCCTCTTACGACAGGCAGGAATACCTCGGGCCTATTCTTACCCCGGACCCGCAGGGGGAGGAGGAGAGTCATGAACAGAAAGATGTAGGGGTGTCGACTCAGCGGCTGTCTCTACTACAAAGGCACAGAAGCATCGGCTTGCTTATGCAGTCTGTCTGTCGCGTCAAACGCTGAAAAACCGTTGGTGCTGTGCACTGGCAATGCAGAGGCCAGCCGGGCTAAGATATCACGTGGCGACACCGTCTAAGGGGATCTGCGAGTCGGTGAAGGAGAAGGTAATTTGCCTTTGGTGGACTTCTTCGAGCCTTTCCAGTTGGAGGAAAACTGGAAGACTCGAGTGTTGGATGTAAAAAGTATTCACATGAGAGCTGCTCCTGTCCTTTCCAGCATACCTGTTGTGGAACTGGTGGCTTCGTCCCTTGAGCCGAGAGTCTGATGGCTTGTTACAGGGCTGGACGAGGAGGAGGAGGAGGAGGCGGAGGCGGAGGGGGGCAGAGAGAGAGAGAGAGAGAGAGAGAGAGAGAGAGAGAGAGAGAGAGAGAGAGAGAGAGATGGCGATGCTACCTCGACACCTCACAACGTCAGAACTGAATTGGAGGGCGCATGTCTGTATGGCCATATCCTTCATGGAGAGAAGGGTAACAAGAATAGAACTATAGGTGCCAGATGGAAGAACACAAGGTTTGCGACTAACCAGTTACTTGCGAGCGACTGGGTGAGACTTTTTCCTTTACCCAGATCTGTGACAGCCCGCTCATCAAGATACATTGGACAATCCAGAGGGGAGGCGGCATGGCAGCCATTGCAGTTGATACAGCGGGGAGGAGGAGGTGGACAATCACTCTCGTGCACATCCCAGGATACATGCTTGACTGGGTGGTGACAAGACGTTCTAGTCTGGTTGAAACGATGACACTGGTAGCAGCGCATCGGGTTCGGAATGTATGGCCGGACTGTGATAATTTCATAGCCTGCTTTGATCTTGGATGGAAGCACCGCTCTTCAAGGTCAGGAAAAGTGTGTGGGTCGACACTAAAGAGGAACCTATCTATTTCATCACTCAATGGACGGCACTGGCAACCTGATCAGAGAGAAGATTTGATCACTGCCACAGCCGAACTGTCGAGCAGCTTAGTGTAAATAACACCACAAAGAGGAATTGAGTTCTATGGGCATCGACACGAAAGGGGTAACCATGGAGAAGCGAGGCGGTAAGCAGTTTCTCTGCTTGAGAATCAGGAGTCTCCAAAAGCGAAGTGCCGCCGCACACCGAACAACAACGCATCGTTTCCACACTATCTTGGATGAATCGTTGGCATCAACACTTCCGTATTTCCCATCGTGTCCCAGTAGCCAGTAGGCTACCACTCCTTTGCCTTTGTTGGATCTACTGAAGGACAGGTGACTGCCTGATTATCTTTTCTACCAGAGACATTTGTAGCACATATCTTACGGCAGTGTGTCAGAACTCACGGGACACTTCCAACGGCCATGGCTTATCTGCGCCTTCACGACTCCTTAACTCCTTTGAATCTGTTGTTCTGAAGGTCAACTCTGATGACACCATCACAAAAAATGCGTGAACAGCTGAGTGTCCCCTGGTCAGATCCATCTGCGTAACAATCTTTATGTATTATTATTGAAAAGTCAACTTTCAAAAACGCCGTCTTCAGTAAGACGTTTCCTTTGGTAAGCTTTAAAGTACCGGGTCTCTGGAGGTACTAAGCCTGCAGTTTGTTCCATTCCATACTAATTAAGAAATACTTTCGAGTTCAGCTATCATGGCCACTCCGCGTGTAACGGTTTTCAATAATCGTCCCTTTATATTTTTTTACCGACTTCCATACATTACATTTTCTAGAGCGGTATCATATAGCACTCAGGCATCCTAACTGGAGGCCGTTCACAAGGGAGAATACGGAGAATTGGCTCCAGTCAATCAGCTTGAAGTATAAATATAACAATCTGAAAGTGAAGGTCACAATTTTTATTATAAACTTAAGGTGACGGCAACCCTGAATTGCCTTTATTAATGGTAACTAGCCTCAACCTTGCAAGGTCACAGATCAACCGTTGTATGAGCAACGTCAAAATTGCAACACGGAATGGATAGGAGACAACACTCTTGAGGTTAATTCAAGGACGCACTAACCTCACCCTGCCTC